>NC_091062.1:134068059-134368059 GCF_000393655.2 Nicotiana sylvestris | reverse complement strand
ATACTTGAAGTGTTATTTATATTATGCAATTGAATTGAATAGATTTGGGCAATTTAGAGTCGGTACTCATGGCAAGAACATGGTCTCGGGTTGATTTTTGAGTCGGTTCGAGGTAAGTGGCTTGTCTAACCTTGTGTGGGGGACCATCCCCTTAGGATTGGTATATTTGGTAATTGAAATGCCTTGTACATGAGGTGACGAGTGCGTACTTGTGCTAATTGTTGGAAATCCGATTTTCTTTAAGTAATAACTGGCATGTTTCCTTTCCTATTTCTATTACATGCACTATTAAGCCTGTTGTTAGCTTAGGAAAGAATGTCTAAGTGACTTAATTGCTTTATTTGTTCAACCTACCTTACTTGAATTTTGTGCAGCATGCTAGGCTAGAATCACTTGTTGCCTTAACATGAAATATTGCAATTTCTGTATATTTTCCCTGTTGCTGATGTGTATTTATTTTGGGACTACGGATGTGGGATTCCGGTAGCTCCCCCTTGTCTATTTATTTTGGGACTAAGAATGTGGGATTCCGGTAGCTCCCCTTGCCTGTTTATTTTGGGACTACAGATGTAGGATTCTGGTAGATCCCCCTACACAGTTATATGGAACTGCGGGAATGCACCTGGTAGATTCCCCCAGTACTAGGTATTTATATTTGGGACTACGGAACGGGATTCCGGTAGATCCCCGCGCACTATGAGTTGGACTATGGGACGGGATCCTGGGAGATCCATTGGATATGTACATATGGGACTACAGGACGAGATCCTGGGAGATCACCGATCGTTATCATTGGTGCTGAGCTGTATTTCCTTTCCGTGTTTACCTTGTTTCTGTATGGTCGTTGCTGTCCTGTACATCCTGTGTTATTTCACTACTGTATTTATTTATACCGTTCTGTTCTATACTGTTGACCTTATTATTTTATTTAACCTTAGTAGGGCCCTAACCTTCCTCGTCACTACCCAACCGAGGTTAGGCTTGGCATTTACTGAGTACCGCTGTGGTGTACTCATGCCTCTCCTGCGCATGTTTTTCATGTGCAGATCCAGGTACCGCTACTCAGGCCTATCATCCTTGAGAAGGCGATTGCTCTAGAGATTTCGAGGTACATCTGCCGTGTACACAGACCGAGAAGTCCCTTTCTATTTCTTCTTTTAGTATTTAGCCCTTCTATATTTTCTGTTCTTATTAGACATTCCGGAGTTAGAGCTATGTAGTATTGATCTTAGCTTGTGATTCGTGGGTTTCCAAGTCTTGGATTTATGTATTGAGATTGAGATTTAAACATGGTGTATGCCGAGTGGCACGTTTAAACAATGTTACTACTTTATTTCTGTTCTTAAATTGTTTTAATTCCGCAAATTTTTGGTTTTTCTTCTGCAAATTAGGCTTACCTAGTCGTAGAGACTAGGTGCCGTCACGATGGTTCACGGAGGGCGAACCGGGGTCGTGACAAGTTGGTATCAGAGCTCTAGGTTCATAGGAGCCATGGATCACAAGCTGGTTTATTAGAGTCTCGTTGATCGGTACGGAGACGTCTGTACTTATCTACGAGAGGCTATGTAACTGTTAGGAAAATTTCACTTCATTTGATTTCCTTGTCGTGCGATATTTTGACATCAAAATTCTAAACTTTTATCTTCTATTCTCTTAGAAATGGTGAGGACACGTGCTACTCGATATGATCAGGCACCCGCGCCCCCTACTGCAGCCATCAGAGGCCGGGCCGGGATAGTGGCCGAGGACGCGCATGTGGTGTAGCCAAAGCACCTGCGCGAGCTACCGCCGAGGTACCACCAGTAGTTCCAGCCGGAGTCCAGGCACCTGACACCCCTACTGCTACCACTACTCCAGCTCTTCAGGAGACTTTGGCACAGTTCATGAGCATGTACACCACTCTGGCTCAGGCAGGGTTGCTTCCCCTTGCTGCGGCTACATCTCAGGCCGAGGAAGGAGCACAAACTCCCGCCGCCCGCACTCCTGAGCAAAGAGTGCATATTGAGCAGGTCACTGAGATTATTCCTGTACTGCCTGCAGTGCCAGTTCATCTCGAGGACAGGGCAGCGGCTTCCGAGGATGAGCAGCTGAAGCTTGAGAGGTTCAAGAGGTACAAGCCTCTTCTATTCAGCGGTCTTGCATCGGAAGATGCTCTTGGATTTCTAGATGAGAGTTACTGCATTCTCCGTACCATGAGTATATCAGGATCGAGCGGGGTTTCCTTCACTACCTTCCAGCTTCGAGGAGCCACCTATGAGTGGTGGCGCACCTATGAGTTAGACAGTTCGGATGAGGTTGCTTCACTGACTTGGACTCAGTTTTCAGATCTATTCCTGAGAGAGTATGTTCCTCAGAGCCTCAGGGACGCATGGCGCAGAGTTTGAGCATTTGCGCCAGGGTGCTATGACTGTCTTAGAGTATGCTTTCTGTTACACCAGTTTTGGCTAGGCATGCACCAGCCTTGGTTTCTACTATTCGCAAGAGGGTTTGCCGGTTTATTGAGGGCCTTAATCCCAGTATCAGATCTAGCATGGTTTGTGAGTTGGAGATGGATATTTCTTATCAGCAGGTGGTGAGCATTGCTAGAAGGATTGAGGGTATGCATGCTAGGGAGAGAGAGACTTGGCCTCTAGAGTCGGGCCATTATTCTGGTGCCCGTACCCCAACTGCAGATCGTCATGGTAGGGGTTATATGAGTCGTTTTGTTCATTCAGCTCTTCTACCAGCGAGTAGTGCTCCAGCTCCTCCTAGGCCTCAGGAGACTTATTATCCACCTCCGGTTTCTAGCGCGACTCCTGCGCGGGGTGCTTTTAGAGGTCATTACAACAGACCTGGCCCGAGCCAGTCATAGCCACCACGTCCTCCCAGAGCTTGTTTTGAGTGTGGTGACACAAGTCATATGGTGAGGGATTGCCCCAGACTTGGGAGGGGTGCACCTCCACAGACTTCTCAGCCACAGCGTGCCCCGCAGAGTTCTTAGGCTATGTTTACAACTCCAATTGCTACCCCACCTACTCAGCTAGCTAGAGGTGGAGGTCGGGGAGGTAGAGGTCGCCCTAGAGGGGGAGGCCAGGCTAGATACTCCCTTTCTGCCCGTATCGAGGTTGTTGCCTCCGATTCTGTCATCATATGTATTATACTAGTTTGTCAGTGAGATGCATCAGTTTTATTCGATCCAGGCTCCACTTATTCTTATGTGTCTTCTTATTTTGCTCTGCATTTGGGTGTATCTCGGGATTCTTTGATTTCCCCTATTTATGTTTCTACTCCTGTGGGAGATTCTCTTGTTGTGGACCGCGTTTATCGGTCATGTTTGGTTACTCTTAGTGGTTTTGAGACCAGAGCTGATTTATTGTTGCTTAGCATGGTAGATTTTGACATTTTCTTAGGCATGGACTGGTTGTCATCCCATTATGCTATTCTTGATTGTCACGCCAAAATCGTGATGCTGGCTATGCCAGGTGTACCGCGTGTTGAGTAGAGGGGTATTTTAGATCACACTCCCAGTAGAGTTATTTTTTTTCTTAAAGCTCAGTGTATGGTTGAGAAGGGGTGTGACGCGCATTTAGCTTATGTGAGAGATGTCAGTATTGATACCTCTTCAGTTGATTCACTCCTAGTAGTACGGGATTTTCCCGATGTGTTTCCAGCTGATCTTCCAAGCATGCCGCCTGATAGAGATATTGATTTTGGCATTGATCTATTGCCGAGCACTCAGCCCATTTCTATTCCGCAGTATCGTATGGCTCCTCTTGAGTTGAAGGATCAGTTACAAGAATTACTTTATAAGGATTTTATTCGGCCCAGTGTATCACCTTGGGGTGCTCCTATCTTGTTTGTGAAGAAAAAGGATGGTTCCATGCGTATGTGATAACTAGGAATTTTGACGTGTTTTATGCTCTTTCCTGCTTACGCTTTGATTATAAATTCTTACAAAATAGTCCCAAAAGGCTCATAAGTTGTGCTTGATTGCAGGTTTGATCAACAAAGTGAGAAAATGTCAAAGATCGGCTCAAAAGGAGTGAAACCTGCTCAAGTACCAAAGACAAGGCAAACTCAGGACAAAAAGGCCTAGTGCGGCCGCACTACACTTTGTGCGGTCCGCACTAGGGGATTCAGAAAGCTGTCAAATCCATCTCCAAGGCAGTGCGGCTGCATTAGATCTTGCGCGGTCTTCCCCGACCGCATTGCCAATATGTGCGGTCCGCGGAAGAGAAGATCAGAGAGATGTAATTTGACAAGGATCAAGCCAGCGTGGTCCGCGGTCATTTTTGTGTGGACCGCATTAGAGACCTCCGCGGCTGCGGTCCATTTTGCGCGGTCCGTGGAGCCTGAGTTCAGAAGCCAAGACTTCAAGTCCAAGAGCCTAGTGCGGCCGCAGTCCATTTTGTGCGGCCCGTACTGACCTCGTAGGGGCATTTTTGTCCAATTTTTCTAGCTTAGTATAAATAGAACATTTTTCCATTTTTAGGGTATCGGTTATTTCCAGAACGAAGTTGCGCTCGTGAGAAGCTATTGTGTAGCCATTTTTGGCATCTTAACTTAGATTTAACGATAGATTCTCTGTATTTATATTAGCTTTTAATTAATATGTCTTGTTCTTCATCTATTTCTCTATTTTCTTCTTCAAGCATGAGTAGCTAAACCCATTAGCTAGGGTTGTGGCTCAACCCTATTGTGGGTAATTGATGGGTGTTGTGATTTAAGGTTAGATCGACTATGGGTGTTTGCTATTTTGGTCAATTTTATGGTTTAATCTATGAATTGGTGGTTGCGAACACCGGTTTGTGCTAAGTTGACTTGGCTCTTCTTGAGAAAAAGAGACTAAGTCTCCAAAATTGACCCAACAAGGAATTGGGATGAACTCAAGAGAATTGATAGTCCTAATTAAAGGGTTAAACCTCGAGAGAGTAATTACCCGACTTGAACCCTAGTTGCTTGAGCTAATTTGCCTACCCATTTGGTCTCGAGAGAGTCAATTGGGCAAAATCACTCTCTCTACCGAGAGGTGTGAGAGTGGGTAAAATTGTGCAACAGTTATAACATATTTCCCCAATCATGTCAATCGAGCCTTAGAAGCATTTACCAATCAATTAGCCACCTAGGTGAAAGTCACTACCCTAGTGCCTTTCTACCCATTAGATACAACTCTAGCAATTTTCTCATTAGCATAATTTAGTTCTAATTAGTAATTGATAATATTAGTTTGTTAAAGAAAAATCAAAAGATGTTTGGAAGTGACATTTGGAACAATTACACAATTACAATCTAAATAGATATTCGACTCCATTCCTAGCTCCCTGTGGAAATTGATCCCGACCCACAAATCGGGTAAAAGCTATTGCGACCGTCTCTTCCTATTTTTTAGTAGTGTAGAGTAGGTAGCGATCAGTATGTGCATTGATTATCGCCAGTTGAACAAGGTTACAATGAAGAACCATTATCCTTTGCCTCGTATTGATGATCTGTTTGACCAGCTTTAGGGCGCACGGGTGTTTTTTAAGATTGATTTGCGCTCAAGTTACCATCAGTTGAAGATTCGACAGCCAGATATCCTGAAGACTGCTTTCAGGACTCAGTACGGTCATTATGAGTTCCTTGTTATGTCATTTGGGCTGACCAATGCCCCAGCAGCCTTTATGCATTTGATGCACAGTGTGTTCCGGCTGTATCTCAACTCATTCGTCATTTTCTTTATTGATGATATTCTGGTGTATTCCCGAAGTCGGAAAGATCATGAGCAACACTTGAGTATTGTGCTTCAGACTCTAAGAGAGAAGAAGTTATATGCTAAGTTCTCGAAATGTGAGTTTTGGTTGGATTCGGTGGCATTCTTAGGCCACATGGTATTGAGTGAGGGTATTCAGGTGGATTCGAAGAAGATAGAGGCCGTGCAGAGTTGGTCCAGACCATCCTCAGCTACCGAGATCTACAGTTTCCTTGGTTTGGCGGGCTACTACCATCGTTTTGTGAAGGGGTTTTCATCGATTGCAACCCCTATGACCAGGTTGACCCAAAAGGGTGCTCCATTCTAATGGACGGAGGAGTGTGAGGCGAGCTTTCAGAAGCTCAAGACAGCTTTGACCACAACCCCAATTTTGATATTTCATATAGGTTTGGGGTCTTATACGGTCTATTGTGATGCCTTGAGGGTTGGCCTCGGAGCGGTGTTGATGCAGGATGGTAGGGTGATAGCCTATGCGTCCAGACAATTGAAGATACATGAGAAGAACTACCCTGTTCATGACCATGAGTTAGCTGCCATTGTTCATGCCTTAAAGATTTGGCGCCATTACTTATACGGTGTGCCTTGTGAGATTTATACTGACCATCGGAGCTTGCAACACCTGCTCAAGCAAAAGGATCTAAATTTGTGCCAGAGGAGGTGGTTAGAGTTGCTGAAGGACTATGACATCATTATTTTGTATCACCCGGGCAAGGCCAATGTGGTGGTCGATGCTTTGAATCGCCGGGCAAAGAGTTTGGGGAGTTTGGCTTACTTACCAGCATCGGAGAGGCCTCTAGCCATGGACATTCAGGCCTTAGCCAGCCAGTTTGTGAGATTGGATCTTTCGGAGCCTAGTCGGTTCTAGCTTGCGTGGTTTCTCGGTCTTCCTTATTTGATCGTATCAGGGAGCGGCAGCATGATGACCCTCATTTGCTTGTTCTCAAGTACAAGGTTCAGTACAGTGATGCTAGGTATGTGACTATTGGTGATGATGGGGTATTGAGGATGTAGGGTCGGATTTGTGTACCCAATGTTGATGAGCTTCGAGACTTGATTCTAGAGGAGGCCCACAGCTCGCGGTATTCCATTTAACCGGGTGCCACGAAGATGTATCAGTATTTGAGGCACTACTGGTGGAGGTGGATAAAGAAGGATATAGTTGGATTTGTAGCTCGGTGCCTCAACTGTCAGCAGGTGAAGTATGAACACCAAAGACTGGGTGGGTTGCTTCACCAGATAGAGATTCCAGAATAAAAGTGGGAGCAGATTACCATGGACTTTGTAGTTGGGCTCCCACGGACTTTGAGAAAGTTCGATGCTATTTGGATGATTGTGGATCGGCTGACCAAGTCCGCTCATTTTATTCCTATGTGTACTACTTATTCTTCAAAGCGGTTAGCGGAGATTTATATCCAGGAGATTGTTCTTATGCATGGTATTCCAGTGTCCATCATCTCAGATAGGGGTACTCAGTTTACATCACAGTTCTGGAGGGCCGTTCAGCATGAGTTGGGTACTCGGGTGGAGTTGAGTACAACATTTCACCCTCAGACGGATGGACAGTCCGAGCGTACTATTCAGATTCTTGAGGATTGCTCCGTGTGTGTGTGATCGAGTTTGGAGTGTCTTGGGATCAGTTCTTTCCATTGGCGGAGTTTGCTTACAACAACAGCTATCAGTCCAGTATTCAGATGGCAACGTATGAGGCTTTATATGGGAGACGGTGTAGATCCCCGGTGGGTTGGTTTGAGCCGGGTGAGGCTAGACTATTGGGCACAGACTTGGTTCAGGATACTTTAGAGAAGGTTAAGGTGATTCAGGATAGACTCCGTACATCCCAGTCCATACAAAAGAGTTACGCGGACCGAAAGGTTCATGATGTTTCCTATATGGTTGGAGAGCGGGTTCTACTTTGGGTTTCGCCTATGAAGGGCGTTATGAGATCTGGGAAGAAGGTAAAGTTGAGTCCGAGGTTTATTGGCCTTTTTGAGATATTGAGGCATGTTGGGGAGGTTGCTTATGAGCTTGCCTTACCTCCCAGCTTGGCCGGAGTTCATTCGATATTTCATGTTTCGATGCTCCGGAGGTATCACGATGACCCGTCATACGTGTTGGATTTCAGTTAAGTCCAGTTGGACAAGGATCTATCTTATGTTGAGGAGCCAGTGACAATATTGGACATACAAGTCAGAAAGCTGAGGTCAAAGAACATTGCATCAGTAAAGGTTCAGTGGCGGGGCCAGCCGGTCGAGGAGGCGACCTGGGAGACCGAGCAGGATATGTGCAGCCATTACCCTCATATTTTCACTACTTCAAGTATGTCTTTATGCTCGTTCGAGGACAAACGAATGTTTAAGTGTATGAGGATGTGACGACCCGGCCGGTCGTCTTAAGAATTTACGCCTCGATCCCCTATTACCTACTTTTCCCAAGTTTAATTCTACTATTTTGATTTGTCGGGATGTTCGGTGTCGAGTTTCGGAGAGTTTTGGGACACTTAGTCCCTAAATGAGAGCTTAAGTGTTGGAAGGTTGATCGTAGTCGGAACAATGTGAAGACGACCTCGGAATGGAAATCTGATGGTTCCGTTAGCTCCGTTAGGTGATTTCGAGCTTAGGGGCGTGTTCGGAGTGTGTTTTGGAGGTCCGTAGCTAATTTAGGCTTGAAATGCTAGAAGTTGAATTTTTGAAGTTTCCGGTCCGATAGTGAGATTTTGATCCGAGGGTCGGAATGGAATTCCTAAAGTTGGTGTAGCTCCGTAGTGTTGAATGTGACGTGTGTGCAAAATTTCAGGTCATTCGGACGAGGTTTGATAGACTTTTTGATCGAAAGCGTATGTTGAGAATTTTGGAGTTGTTAGGCTTAAATTGTAAGGCCCCGTGAATTTCCTACTCAGAACCCCGAATCCCGTGGTGCCAAGTTAGGAGCATGTTATTGGTGGAATAACATGAAGAAAGATGTGGAGGACTTTGTGGCAAAATGTCCGAATTGTCAGCAAATAAAGGACGAACACCAAAGGCCCGGTGGATTGGCTCAAAGCATAGAAATTCCAATGTGGAAATGGGAGATGATCAACATGGATTTTGTGGTAGGGTTACCACGCACTCCGCACAAATTCGACTCAAATTGGGTGATTGTTGATCGACTCACAAAGTCAGCGCACTTCCTGCTAGTCAAATCTACCGACACAGCGGAACGGTATGCTCAGTTGTATATCAAAGAAATAGTCAGGTTACATGGCACTCCGGTCTCAATCATTTCAGATCGAGGGGCTCAGTTCACAACCAACTTTTGGAAGAAGTTTCAGCAAGGTTTGGGTATGCATGTAAATCTTAGCACGGCTTTTCACCCACAAACCAATGGTCAAGCAGAGCGGACTATTCAGACGCTTGAAGACATGTTGCGCGCTTGTACTCTTGATTTCAAGGGTAGTTGGGATGACCATTTTCCACTCATAGAATTTGCTTACAACAACAGCTTCCACGCTAGTATCCAGATGGCACCATTCGAAGCACTGTATGGTAGGAGATGTAGGTCTCCCATTGGGTGGTTCGAGGTTAGAGAAGCGGAATTGATAGGGCTGGACCTCGTGCATCAGGCCATGGAGAAAGTCAAGATTATTAAGGAGAGATTGAAAACTGCTCAGAGTCGCCAAAAATCTTATTCGGATGTGCGTCGCAGAGATTTAGAGTTCAAAGAAGATGATTAGGTATTTCTGAAGGTTTCCCCTATGAAGGGCATCATGCGGTTTGGAAAGAAGGGAAAATTGAGTCTGAGGTATGTCGGATCATACAAAATCATTCAGAGGATTGGTCAGGTGGCATACAAGCTCGAGCTGCCACTCGAGATGTCAATGCTACACCTGGTCTTTCATGTGTCCATGTTGAGAAGGGTAGTGGGAGATCTGTCCTCTCTTGTGCCAGTTGAGACTATTGAGGTTTATGAAGAGTTGTCATATGAAGAAGTTCCAGTTGCCATTCTTGATAGGCAAGTTCGAAAATTGAGGAATAAGGAAATTACATTCGTGAAAGTGTTATGGCGAAACCAGCAAGTTGAGGAAGCCACTTGGGAAGCCGAGGATGAGATGAAAAAGAAGTACCTACATTTGTTCGAATAGTCATGTAATAGGTTTTATGCACTTAGCTCCTATGAACTCTTACCTTCTGATTTGATCTATGTAAAACTGTCCTATTTTGGTTATATATATACATGTTACCAATGCGTCCATGGTTAGTATTGTACGAGTTATGTCATGTCTTATGTCCATGGAATGTGTACCCGCTGTTACGATATGTTTCTGGGGCTCTCTGATAGGTGGATAGGCCTAAATACAAAGGAAACTCTGGCAAAATTTTCGGAAATATAGGGAGTTAGCTAAATTTGGGGACTGGCAACATGTTTCAGGTTATAAAGAACAGAAGATTTCACTAAGACTGTTAATAAGTGAACCTTGATCCTCATTCGAGGACGAATGATCTTAAGTGGGGGAGGATGTAAGGCCCCGTGAATTTCCTACTCAGAACCCCGAATCCTGTGGTGCCAAGTTAGGAGCATGCGCTAGGATTCATAAAAATTCTTCGCGACGAGCTTGCGAGCTGCGGTTCGGACCCCTTTGGATTTAACAGTGCATTAAAAAGTCAAGAAATAATATTTTCTCGAGAAGTGCAATTTTACGGTCGAGAATGCGGTCGCATATCAGGTATGCGAACCACATAGGGGGCATAGTCACCGCAAAGTGAGTCAGTGTGTTAGTCAAATTTGAGGTTAAATATGCGGTCCATTATGCGATCGCATAACCGATATACCGACCGCATAGTCATCGCATAATTTCCTTGGGATTTTGTAAGGAGTAGTTCTGCGGTGCATTATGTGACCGCAGAACAGGTATGCGGACCGCATTTCTGCCACATACCCAGACAGAATGTTCAGATTTTGGGAGCACTTTTGCGGTCCATTCTGTGGGCCGCATTTCCACTTTGCGATCGCAGACCTGACTCGGGGCTCCAATTTTCTAAATTTTAAACCCGACCCCTTATCGATATATTCGGTGTTATAGCTCATTTTGAGCATATTTCCTGATGTTTTTAGAGAGAGAGAGAGAGGGTCTTAGTGAGGGAAGTGCTTCCCATCAAATTACTCCATGAAACCTTGCCAAATCTTTGAAGATAATCAGGTGATGGCGCCTAAATCTTCATCCCAAGAGGTAAGACTTCATTACCTCAACTCTTATTCCTATGCTTAGCAATAAGGGATCACTAGTGAAGTAATTCATGGGTATAAGAATGAATTTCTTGCATGCATATCACACCATAGAATATTGGGAGGTAGTGAACTAAAAGAAAGCAATTGGGGTATAAAATGATAGAAATTTCTCTCAAAAGGGTCTAAGATCACAATGCACCTTTAGTGTTTGATAGTATGCTCAAAACAAGCTAGAATCTCAATCTCGTCTCTAATTCTCGATTTAATTTGTAATTCTTACACAATAGATCGAAGTGCTAAAAGTTCCGGAATTTTGTAAGGAATAAGGAAAGCTTTATTGAGGTATGTATGGCTAAAACCCCATCTTTTAGAAATTGAGCTTCATTGTTGGTTGTGTGAGTACAGAAAGATTAAATTGAATTGTTGTATTGATTGCTATTTCACTTGACTTGGTGTTGCAACCTTATATGCATGGAAACTGTGTCTCAAATTGATCATGTGCTATTCTTGATAATTTGAAAAGGTGCAGGGACTATGAATCATGTATCGAAATGATTTGACCTTAGATCAAAATTGAAGTGTGTTGTTGTGTCATTTACATGAAGTCTCATCTACACCTACAACCTTATTTGCTCTTGTGTGCCATACTCTCTTGAATTACAAACCTAATGTTGAAAATGGGAACAATATGAAACGTCAATTGTGGAATGTGAAAATTGTTGCCCCAAGTGTCGATAAACTAATACATATGTAACCAAAGATTGGAGTGAGATAAATAATGGAAAATGGTAACGCCTCGGTAAGGCGGCCTAGCCGATCGGGCCGTGATCGGACGCCATAACATATACACATGGCGGTTATGCATTGATGATTGAAACTGGAAAGTGTGAATAGAATATTGGTAATGTCTCTGGGAGATGGCCTAGCCGATCGGGTCGAGATCGGACTCCGCTCAAGGTAGCGGTGGTAATGTGAACGATGTGGAACAGTATGAAATGCCCAACTAAAGGCTATGGAAACATGATGTGAAGGTTGTGTAATTCTTTCATGTTGATAATGTTGTGATCGTTTAAAGCTTTGGAGTGATACCTGTGATTTCTTTATTTGTGTATGAAAGTTCTTTCTAATTTGATAGTGTTTAGTTATACATACTAGTACTATTCCATGGTACTAACGTCCCTTTTGTCGGGGTGCTATATTTTTTTTTAAATGAATGTAGATGGCTCCATAGCGGATAGTGTCGGTCGTGCGTAGCGAAGCATCCCTCTTCTCAAGATCTTGGTGAGCCCCTTTCTCCTTCAAGGGGATATATTGTATATCTTTGTATTATGGATTTCACTTTTGAGGTATAGCCGGGGCCTTGTTGCCGGCATTGTCAAACTCATCTTTTGTATCCTAGAGGCTCCGTAGACATATGTGTAAGTTATGTACAGGGGTTGTATGGGTCTACAAACCATGTTGTAATTCTAAACTTATGTTGCCTATAAATTGTAACTCTATGAGGATCTTGGAAACTAACTCATCTACGGTTTAATATGGTGTTTAAAATGAACTATCAATGTAGAATGTGCTGTCTTTTCCCGTCTAAATGGATAAATAAAAGTATGGTTTCTTTATTCATATCGAGGTGGGTAGGAAGCGTAAGGTAAGGCTTGCTCAGTTGGGTTCACTCGATTGAGCGCCGGTCACGCCTCCCGAGGTTGGGGCGTGACATAAATCCATGATTAATTCGAGGTTTCGATGTTGTTTTATGTGTTTTAAGGATTGGTACAAGTTTGGATAGTGGTTTATGACTTGTTGGTGCCTTTGGTTGAGGTCCCGGAGGCCTCGGGATGATTTTGGATGATTGACGGAAAGATTTTGGAATTTAAGTTGCAGCTTAAGTTGTTGGTTCTGTCATAACCGCACCTATGGTTTGGGTTCCGCAGGTGCGGCGCTGCAGATATGGCTCAGCGATCGCAGGAGCGGAGTTGTGGAGAAGCAGCAAGTTCCGCTGATGCGGTAGTTAATCGCAGAAGCAGTGCCACACCTGCGGATAGGAAATCGCAGGTGCAGAAATTGGACCTTAAGTGTAAGTCGCAGATACAACCCCTTGTTCCGCACATGCGGGACCGCTGGCATAGATGCGTAAACTGCTGGGTAGATTATTTTAAAAGGGGTTCCGCGACTTTGGGGTTTATTTCACCATTTTTATCGCGGCTTGGGAGCTTTTGGGACGATTTGAAGAGGGATTTCAAGGGAACTTCATTGAGGTAAGGAATTTAGATCTAAAGCTCGTTCCTATGCTTTTATTTCACGGATTAGAGCTAGAAATCATGGAAATTAAGGATGAAAATTTGGGGAAACTAGGGCTTAGTATTGGAAACCTTTGAGTAATGATTTGAGGGACCAATTGAGGTTCGATTTTGGTAATTTTGGTATGCATGAACTCGTGAGAGTACGAGGATTCAGAAAGTATAAATTTTACCTGATTCCGAGACATGGGACCGAGGGGCATTTTGGTCATTTTACATAATTTCGTGTATTAGCTTAGACTTTAATTGTAGAATCAGATACTTAAAGTGTTATTTACATTATGCAATTGAATTGAATAGATTTGGGCTATTTGGAGTCAAGTACTTGTTGCAAGAACATGGTCTCGGGTTGATTTTTGAGCTGGTTCAAGGTAAGTGGCTTGTCTAACCATGTGTGGGGGAACTTTCCCTTAGGATTGATATATTTGGTAATTGAAATGCCTTGTATGTGAGGTGACGAGTGCGTACTTGTGCTAATTGTTGGAAGTCTGGGTTTCTTTAAGTAATTACTAGCATGTTTCCTTTCTTGCTTCTATTACTTGCACTATTAAGCCTGTTGTTAGCTTAGGAAAACATGTCTAAGTGACTTAATTGATTTATTTGTTCAACCTGCCTTACTTGAATTCTGTGCAGCATGCTAGGCTAGAATCACTTGTTGCCTTAATATGAAATATTACCATTTCTGTATATTTTCATGTTGCTGCTATGTATTTATTTTGGAACTACGGATGTCGGATTCCAGTAGCTCCCCCTTGTCTATTTATTTTACGACTACGGATGTGGGATTCTGGTAGCTCCCCCTTGCCTGTTTATTTTGGGACTACGGATGTAGGATTTCGGTAGATCCCCCTGCACAGTTATATGGAACTACGGGAATGCACCCGGTAGATTCCCCCATTACTGGGTATTTATATTTTGGACTACGGAATGGGATTCCGGTAGATCCCCGCGCACTATGAGTTGGACTACGGGACGGGATCCCGGGAGATCCTTTGGATATGTACATATGGGACTACAGGACGGTATCCTAGGAGATCCCCGATGTTTATCATTGGTGCTGAGCTGTATTTCCTTTCCGTGTTTACCTTTTTCTGTATGGTCGTTGTTGTCTTGTACATCCTGTGTTATTTCACTGTTGTATTTATTTATACTGTTCTGTTCTATACTATTGACCTTACTATTTTATTTAACCTTAGTAGGGCCCTGACCTTCCTCGTCACTACCCAACCGAGGTTAGACTTGGCACTTACTGAGTACCGCTGTGGTGCACTCATGCCTCTCCTGCGCATGTTTTTCATGTGCAGATCCAGGTACCGCTACTCAGGCCTATCATCCTTGAGAAGGCGACTGCTCTAGAGACTTCAAGGTATATCTGCCGCATCCGCAGATCGAGAAGTCCCTTTCTATTCCTGCTTTTAGTATTTAGACCTTCTGTATTTTTATGTTCTTATTAGACATTCCGGAGTTAGAGCTATGTAGTATTGATCTTAGCTTGTGATCCAAGGGTTTCCGGGTTTTGAATTTACGTATTGGTATTGAGAGTTAAACATGGTGTATACCGAGTGACACATTTAAACATTGTTACTACTTTATTTCTGTTTTAAGTTATTTTACTTCCGCAAATTTTTGTTTTTTCTTCCGCAAATTAGGCTTACCTAGTCGTAGAGACTAGGTGTCGTCATGATGGTTCACGGAGGGCAAACCGGGGTCGTGACATGTGGCTCAACCCTAGTATGGGTATTTAATGGGTCTTCAATTTTCGGTCTTAAATGTTTATGGGTGAATGATATTTGGCTTGATATATGCTTTAAATATTAGATTGATGGTTGCAAACACTAAATTGTGCCTTTTTGACTTAGGCTCTTTTTGAGAAAGAGAGACTAAGTCTAGGAAATTCAGGCCAACAAGGAATTGGGGTGCATTCAAGAGATTGATAGCCTCAATTAAAGGGTTAAACCTAGAGATAGTAATATCCGACCTGAGCCAAATTTTCTTGCATTGTTTGACACCCTATTGTGCTTGAGAAAGTCAATTAGGGCAAAGTCACTCAAACTACCGAGAGGTATAGAGTGAGTAGTTATGTGCAATGGCTATATCATGATCCTAATAATAACAAATCTGCCCTAAGTTTTAGACCCCGTTAGACACCCACCTAGGTGTAAGTCACTTCCCTAGTGCCTTTAGACCAATTAAGAAAACCTTACAAAAATATCATACTTAGCTTATTTTCCTGCATCATTAGTATTAAGGTAGAGTAGTAAACAAACAAAGAATGATTGGAAGTGAAATTAAGAATATCGCACATTGCTAGATTGGATAGGAACCCAATTCCAAACCTACCTTAGCTCTATGTGGATTCGATCCCGACCTTTCGAGTAAAAGCTGCATCGATCGCTCTTGCCACTCTATAGTGGTATAGGGTTGGAGCCGATCAACACTCATGGCAAAATTGTTTAAATTCTCCCGGGGGCGGATTGTGCACACAATCTCAAACCCATGAGTGGAGTATTTGTGATAAGTGTGGTCGTCAAAATGGTCATTGGGATTATTGTGCTTATTTGTCCTTCCTTTCCCCAATCCCGCTATGATGATTCTACTTTTTGTGATGACAAGTATAGGGATATGAAAGTGGAAGAAGTTGATCATGGTAAAAATGGAGAGTTCAACTCATGGTGGAATGCCTACTTGAAGGAGGAAACAAAGAGCAAAATGCCTTGGAAGAGCTTTTGGAAAATAGTCTCCAAAATGATTTGGCGCTTGAAGGGTTGAACTTACAAATAGGAGAAATACTTGAAGCTTTAGAGGTCCAAAAAGCCTTGGAAGTGAATGATAGCCAAGAATTTCCCTTAGAGGTTGAAGCCGAAAATCCTTCTTTGGCACTTGATCAAAACCAAGAAGAACTCTCAAATTCTCAAAATGAGAGGATGGTGCTCATGGTGGAGGCCATTCTTGAAAATGAGGAGAAACAAAGCTTGGCACTCGAGGACTTAAAACAAGCACAACATGGAAATGATGAGACTATCCGCACTTTGGAAGATCAAATGAAATCAGTGATTGAGGCTCATTATGTCTATCTGTTACACTCCATGTTTTCGTATGTGGAAGTACGCCATAAGTAAATTGATATAGGCTTGGAAATAAGATGTTACATTCCGCATTTTCGTACGTTAAAGTTTCGTCTTAAGTTAATTGACGTAAGTTCGGGAATGAGATTATTATAAGAATTATGCTATTTCAAACAAGTGATAAGTAAATTTGTGAAGGTGTGAGGGTAAGCAAATCGGAAAAAGTAAGTTTCGTCGAAGTTTGTCAATTTGAGAAAATACAGTCCGAGCTATAACACCCGGTATTTATGGACTAATGTCATACAAGGTACCACATGACCATGATAGTGAGGGGTATAAAGTATGTTAAAAATGAGTGGAATTTTAAGTAATTTGAGATAATTCTTAATTATGTAAGTAATTAGTTAATTATTGGATTAGTGGAGGATTAATAAGTTGAATAGGGAAATGGGTGAATTTTTGGACAAGTGTGACACCATCCCCCCCCCAAATGTGGAAGCCCAAAGAGACATTTATAATGAAAGGCTCACAAAACAAGGTGGCATGTTAGGAGCCTTTAGGCCAAAGCTTAGTCATCACCTAGCGGGGCCCACACCCACCAAGGTTTAAAACATCCCTCTAAATCACTTGAAGAGACTGGATATATCTACAATATGAGGGATTAAGACTTCAACCAAATACAAGGATTCATGTGGTAGTAACGTGAATCTCTTGAAACAAAAATTCAAATGAGATTTTCTAGCACCTTAGCAACGTGAGATTTTGTAATTTTAAATGATTACGGTGCAATCTTTCTCAAAAATATCAAACGGATTTTTCCCTACTTCGATCCATCATTACATGTTTTGTCGCAATCAAGGTGTGTTAGAGGGATTGTTAAGAGAATCGATTCAGGTATGTTAAGGTTATCTCTTCTTTCTTTTTGGCATGATCCAAATGATACAAACGAAACGAGCAAATGCACAACTTTCATAGATGACTCTATTCATAGAAGTATTAGAGGTGCTTATGTTCTTGAATTTCTATGTGTCTTATTATTACATCTTCTATTCATGGGTCTCAGAAAAATGCATAAGTTGAAAAAAAAAGTTCACTTCATGACATTAATCAAAGGCATAATGGTCTTATGATGTTCCGAGAGATTTTATTGATGTACTTCTCATGCATTGCATTCATTTATACATGTATATTGACCCATGACCAGATGGCATTATATACACGTATATATATATATATATATATATATATATATATATATATATATATATATATATATATATATATGGGATATGGGAAAAGGTTACGGCGTTATATACGTACCACCACCTGATTAGCTGGTATACGTTGAAGATTTTGATCACAGTGGCTGAGATGATAGGATGGGATGGGACGCCCTCAGAGGCTTGATGACGTTATGAACACATGTACCTATGCACTACATGGCATTCATATGTATATACATGACACTATAAGTATTTCATGATTTACAGAGTTATCCAGACTTACAGGTTAAGTCATTTTCTTAATGTTTCTTTCATATCTTTTATGTACTTATTTATGTTCCTCACATACTCGGTACATTATTCGTACCGACGTCCTTTTATTGGGGACGTCGCATTCATGCCTGTAGGTATAGACAATCAATTTTATGAGCCCTCATAGTAGACGAGGTTAGCATTCAATGAAGGATCTGTAAGACTCTACCTTATTCGGAGTGCAGCCGAGTCTATGAGTCATCGTGTCAGAATTTTGCTACAGACTTATAGGTAGGCCGGCACCCTGTCCTATTGATGTCAAATACTCTTAGAGGCTTTGTAAACAGAGGTTCATTTTGTACAGTATGTCAGATGCCTTGACAACCCATATGTATTCATGTTTTAAGAAAGATGGTTCACTAATACAGTGCTTTCCCACTTATAGTTATACATTACAAGTTGTGGCCATGTTGGCCCAGTTACCAATGACAGTGCGATAAGAAATATATGTTATGTTGGTACTCGATTGAGTAAGGCACCGGGTGCCCGTCGTATCCCTTTGATTTGGGTCATGACACTATCAATTTGAAAGTGTAGAAAGAGGTAAAGAAGAGTCCAACTTCGAGGAAGAAAGTGACCTTTATTTTGAGGAATCAAGAATTGAACATCCGCCAACCGGCTCCATGCTTGTTAGTGATGCTATGAAAAATATGGGATTAGAGTCAATCGGTGTAATTGAAAATATGGTTGAGATTGACTCTAGTTCGGGGGAAAAAGAGGATATCAAAATCCGGAAAGAATTGCAATTTGAAGGCTTGAGGTCGCATTCCAAGTATTTTTCAACTTTAGAATTGCATGGTGATATTGTAATTGAGCCATGCAAATCCATATGAAAGTGTAAAGAAGAAAAACAAGAGCCATACATTTTGCAATTTGCATATTCAAGAAGGCAAAATGGCATTCCTCACAAGAAAGGCAAGAAATACAAAAATGAAGAAAGTAATGCTTGGCTTGATCATCTACTTACCACCCCCTATTTCTCGTGATCACAAGCTTGAATCCAAGTTAGGTGCTCAATTCATATCGTCCAAGTGGCGATAAAGGTGGTGAAGTTGATTCGCATCGTGCCACGATGTTAAATGCAGCACTTGGTGGGAGGCAACCCATCGTTTTCAAAAATTTTAGTCGTTTTTGAAATTTTCTTTTTAGAATAGCTTAGTATACTATTTTTGACTAATCTGCCAAGTTTTAGAATTTTTGGAGTTGATTTTGAGCAGGTCGGGATTACCGGAGAGCCAAAAATCAGTACTTGTTGGAAATTGCAGTCCAGGCCTCAGTGTTCGCATTTGCGAACATATGTTCGCATTTGCAAAATCGAATAATAGGTCGCATTTGCGACCTCAGCTGAATTTTTGAAGTTTGCAATTGCCAAGAAGGGGTCACAAATGCAACATCAGGGCCTTAAATGGGTAATTGTATTTCATTTTCAACAAAAGTTAGAAAAAATTAGGGCTCTCAAACCTTCATCTTCCTCTCCTAACTCTCAAGTTCCACATTTTCACTCCTAATTGCAAGCATGAAGGTATGAAGGCTTAATCTTTGTGCTCTTTATGTTCTATTGCATTATCCTCTTCTTCTTCTCTCCTTTATTTCTCAATAGCTAGGTTTCAAATTGATTTTCCTTTTCTGTGCAAAATTATTTGAAAAACAACATAAATCATGTGTTGATTTTTGGGTGAGATTGGTTGAGAATGTGAGCTTATTTATTTGCTTGAAAAATGTGGAGGTCTGAGTACCCATGGCTTTGTTAAAATAGAAGTGATTTTGTGTGCTTACAATGTGTTCGATGATAGGCCCAAATGAAATTCTTGGCCGATTCATTGAAATTTCTTCAACTCATGGTTGTGTGTCAAGTCTATTGCATGAATTTATGTTTAAAAATGGAGGGGATTCTCTACAGTGTGCCTTTGTTCGAAATTTTTGGGGCTTAGGACTGTTCTCTAAGAGAAGTTGGTTGGGGACGACGAGATCGCAATTGCAATGGCCTCTTCGCATTTGCAAAAAGGTGGTCGCACTTGCAAAAACTATCAGTCCTGGCAACCTTCGCATTTGCGAAGATGAGCTCGTAATTGCAAACTCTGTAAATTCCTGTTGCCTTCACAATTGCAAATAAAATGTCACAATTGCAATATCAGAGAGCTGTGCTCTATAGATTTGAAAATCCTGAAATTTTTTCTATGGCTGGGTTTCGACTTTCTAATCATTTCTTTGGCATATTTGACTCATTTTGCAATATATTTCGTAGACATACCATGTTTTCACTCTAATGTTTTGTTTACAGGTATCGTAAGCTAAAAATGAGCTTTAACTCCGACGAATCCATGAATGACAACCCTTTGGAAGTGGAGGAGAACTATGACCAACACCGGTTCTTGTCATTGGAATGCCAGGAACGGTACTATGCCGAGTTGATTCCGAAGAAAGTTCTCCCGGAAAGGGGTATATCGCTGGAAAAGGTCCCAGAACGTCTTCCCTAGTTCTATCATAGGATTGTAGACATGGGATGGACATGTTTGCCCCTCAACTTTGCAGAGACAATGAGAAATGGGTGAGGGAGTTCTGTGCAAATCTTCCAGCCATTAGTTTAAAAAAGCCAAAGATGAGGATTCGCGGCAAAATGGTGAATTTTGGAGCTGAAGTTGTTAACCAAATCTATTACCTACAGGACTATGACATGGCCTCATTTCGTGCGAAAGATTGTGCCTCGGGCGAGTGGTCGGTCTCCAAATTGTGCTGGGGTGTGGATGTTCCATGGGCAGCTGAAAAGAGAGGGATCACGTCCAAAGAATTCACTGCCGAAGCAAAGATATGGTTGGCCATCATATGCAGTCGCATCTGCCCTATGGGGAATATATGGAATGTACCAATAACAAGAGCTCAAATGATAGCCTCCATTCTTGATGGTATTCGGCTCAATGCTGGTGAGATTTTCATCAATGAACTGAGGAGTATCTGATTCAGAATAGTCAATCACTGATGTTTCATCTCTGATCACTGAGTTGTGCCAACTAGCAGGGGTTCAGGAGGATCTAGGAGACAACTGGATAGATCCGGAAAAGCCTATTAATCCATTGAAGAAAAGAGGAGAGGGCGGCTTCGTCAAAAGCAAAAGGAGAAAGTTGGGATCTTCCTCTCAGACTGACCAAGGTAGCCAGCCATCATCTTTGTTATGCTTTCTGAGGAAATGTGTCTGATTCGCGACCTAGTAGCTGGCCTTCCATAGGGACCTGGGGAAACATCTGAGGGACCCTTTATATGCATTTCAAAGAAAGAATTTCAAAAGTATATTGATGATCAGAAGAAGAAGGGGGGTCACCTTAAGAAGCTGGAGAAGGCATATATTGACTTGGCCACGGCACACGGTACTTTGAGCACTTCTCATGACAAGCTGGAAAATGCACACACTAGGATGAAGAAAATGGAGAAGAAGAGAGATAAATTCTTTACCCGCATGTGGAAGGGTGCGAATGGGCTACAGAAAGTTCTACAGCCTCAAGAGCCAGTACCATCGATCGAGCTGGAAGATAATGATGATGCTCCAGTTCATTGGTTCGAAGAAGAAGAGGAGGAGGATGCGACTGAGTCCGATAGCGAGGAGAGAACTTGATGCAGTATTCAGGGAGCACTTTCCACCATTTTACTATATTTTGTTTAATTTCATTGGGGACATTGCAACATTTCTAGTTGGGGGTAGCTTCTTGTATAGCTGTGGATATGGTAGATTGATATTTTTTTTTCATGTGATGTGTTATATTAGTATGTTTACTAGCTTCTTGAATTTTTGTTTTAATATAGTATGTTTTATTGACTTAATGTTGATTAGCTTCTTGATTTGTTTTAAAAAAATAGTATATTTTATTTTGGTGGCGATATCCTTGGTTTTCTTTTTACCACAGTTCTTTTTCCGAGGACGCCAATTTTTTTTTTGAACCGGGTAATTTTTGGTAAATATTTGTATTGACTTTTTCCGATGATGGATAGCTAGACGACTTTCTTAAGGGAATTAGTCTAGTAGTTTGGATATATTTTTTGTTAATTTAGGAAGAATAAGTGATATGAGTTGGGGTTTGTGCCCATTGGCCAATTTGTGTATTGCTTGGTACCAACATGATTTAAACCTCGGCATATAAATTCTTGATCATTAAAAAAATAAAAATGATTGAAGTAAAGATCATTGTCATGACTTTTAGACTCAATTTTTGGCTCTCTGATTCACTAAATAGTTTCTTAGACTATATGTGACTTCTTTGAGTTCATTGGTTTTAATTGGATTTTGGATTTGTATTCCACTTGAATTTTTATGTGCCATGTGTGGTGAGATTTATTGTGAGTTCTATTGCATCATTTGTAGTCTAGAACTTTTTCGGATATGCTTTAAGGCGAAATCCTATTCTAATTTGGGTTGAAAAATGATGTTAGGCCTTCCTTGAACCGCTATTGTACCTTAAATTTCCTACCCTTATATATTTTTTCCTAGTCAACCCCTTTTGAGCTTTTAAACCTTTTCTTTGGCAATCATGTTATAAGCATTAACCCTTCGTTCTTTATTGATTTATCTTTTGGCACCCTACCACCCTAAGTTTTTGAAAGTATAAACATAGGCTAAAAGCCTAAGTTTGGGGGTGAAGGTTGAAAAAGTTGTGATATGGAAGTTGCTTAAAATGTGAAAGGTAATAATAAAAAAGGAAAGAGAAAAAGAGTAATATTTGAGAAAAAAAGAAGGAAAAATAAGAAATTATGAATAAATAGAAGACTAGGTGATGAAATAAAAAACGAAGAAAGGGTGGAAAAGTTCTTGAAGGAAGTGTACTTTGATTGTTGAAAAATTGTAGTTCTTAGGGAGGTTTTGAGTCACATTAACCAAAACTTTTCCCTACCTTAACCAAAAGCCTAAACTACAACCCTTTAAATCCTAATTATTTTTTAACCCAGTTTGTCTATATTAGTGGAGAAATATATGAAGGGCAAACCTATGGTACTACTTGTGTGCATTTGAACAATCTTTGTGAGAGAGAGTTAATTCGTTCCATTTGATATCCCATTTATGTTTTGGATTGCAATGTCTGTGTGGGATTCTCTCTTAAGTGTGAGGGCACATGAGATTTGAGTTGTGAATTTAATCCTATTTTCGATTGGGAGGATTGAACAAGGGAATTAAGAGGCAAATTTTGAAGCTTTAGTGTCATAACTTGATTTCTACTTTGATTTACATAGTGTTTGAGTACTTGAATCGAAATCAAATTCATGAGAAGTTTTTGGTATTTCATATGCTTTGGATTAATTTTTGGTACCAATCGAATTCATATGTTTGCGCTTACATTAGACTTTTTTAACTTGGCATAATATTGATGCATGTAAAGACCCGACCGGTTGTTTTGAGAGTTGTAGTCCAATTCTCCTATTAACTGCTTCCCCCGTATCTTTTTCTGCTTTTGTGACTAACCGGGAGGTTTCGTTTTGGTTTTTGAAATGTTTTGGGACACTTAGTTCCTAAAACGGAGGCCTAAGTCTTAGGATTTGAACCATAGTTGGAACTGCATGAAGACGACTCCGGAATGGAGTTCCGTAGATTCCGTTAGCTCTGTTGGGTGATTTTGGGCTTAGGGGCATCTCCTGATTGTATTTTGGAGGTCTGTAGCTTAATTATGCTAGAAATGGCGAAAGCTGAATTTTTGGAGATTTTGACTGGTAGTGTACCTTTTGATATCGGGGTCAGAATCCTATTTCGGAAGTTGGAGTAGGTCCATAATGTTAAATTTGACATGTGTGCAAAATTTGAGGTCATTCGGACATGGTCTGATAGGTTTCAGTATCGGTTGTAGAAATTTGAAGTTTCAAGTTCTTTAAGTTTGAATTGGAGGGTGATTCGTGATTTTAGCATTGTTTGATGTGATTTGAGGGCTCGATTAAGTTTGTATAGTGTTTTAGGATTGATTTATATGTCTGGTTGAGGTACCGGGAGCCTCGAGTGAGTTTCGGATGCTTAACGGTTCATTTTTGGACTTTGGGAGTTAGCAGATTTTCTAGTGTTTTGTTGCAGACTTTTTCTTCATCGCGTTCGCAAGAGAGGTTTCGAGTTCGCGTAAGGCATTTGGGGAGGACAACTGAGTTATTCTTTGCGTTCGCGATATGTTTCCCACATTCGCGAAGATGTGGAACCTTTAATCTACGCGTTCATGACATGGACCTCGCGTTCGCGTAGAGGAAACAGACAGATGGAGCTTCAAGCATTAAGCCTACGCGTTCGCGAAGAGGGTCCCGTGTTCACGTAGAGTCAGCCAGTGGAAGGTACACGTTTGCGAGAGGTCCCACGCGTTCGCGAAGGAGGAATTTTGGATAATTAAATAATTGTTCATCGCGTTCGCGAAAGTGATGTCGCGTTCGCAAAGAAGAACTCACCTAGGCAGATTTAATAGTTCAAAATCGAGGGTTTATGTCATTTTTTCACCATTTGGACTTGAGAGCTCGGAATTAGGCGATTTTTGGAGGGATTTTCATGTGGGTGTTTGGGATAAGTGATTCTTACCTATTTTTGGTTAATTCCTTTGATTATGTCTTTAATTTCATCATTAAATTAGTGATTTTGGGTGGAAAATTTGGGAAAATTTTGAGAAAGGTTCTTAGGCTGAATTTTGGGGTTTTGATCGAGATTTTGATATCGAATTTGAGTAATTTTGGTACGAGTGAACTCGTGAGTGAATGGGTATTTATATTTTGTGACTTCTACCCAATTTCGAGACGTGGTACTGGTGAGACCTTTTTGGGCGATTTTCCAATTTATTATTTTAGCTTTGATTTCAGTAGCTAGATTAGTTTCTTGTAGTTATATTTATGTTATGTATTTGATTTGGCTAGACTTGGGCCATTCAGAGTCGGATATTCATGCGAAAATCATTGTTACATATTAATTTGAGCTTGGTTCGAGGTAAGTGACTTGCCTAACCTTATGTTGGGAAACTCCCCTTAGGATTTGGTACTGTTTTTGATATGTGAGAACCGTATACGTGAGGTGACGAGTACGTACAAGGGATAATTGTTGTAAAACCCGGTTTCTGCTAAGTAATAACCTATTTCCTTCTTATTTGAGTTATATCAGCATGTCTTGTATCATGTTAGCTTAGAATAGAATGTCTACTTGCCTTAATTGTTTATTTGTACTCTGTGCAGCATATTTAGAGAATTTCCTGCTCTTCCTTGATTTGAACTTAGTCTAAACAGCAGGCTTTCTTGCTATAATTGTTATTTCCGTTGTTTGAGCTGCACATTTATTTTACGACTACGGAACGGTATTCCGGGAGATCCCCCTGCATATTTACTTTGGGACTACGGAACGGTATTCCAGGAGATCCCCCTCGTCTTGCATATTTACTTTTGGACTACGGAACGGTATTCCGGGAGATCCCCATGTGCATTTACGTTTGGGACTAAGAGATGGTATCTAGGGAGATCCCCTATTGTTATCTCTGTGTACTGAGCTGTTACCTTTCTATGATTTCATTTTTGTTAAATTTCGGTCTTTATTTTACTGCGATATTTCATTTTGTCTTGTTTTTATTATATATATACCAGTAGGGCCCTGACTTGACCTCATCACTACTCGACCGAGGTTAGGCTTGGCACTTACTGGGTACCGTTGTGGTGTACTCACACCTCTCCTGCATATGTTTATCGTGTGCAGATCCAGGTACCTCCTACAGCATCGAGTTTAGTTGCACGATTGATGCTTTTCAGGATACTTCAAGGTACATCTGCCCGCATCCACAGACATCAGAGTCCCTCTCTGTCCCCTTATTAATTCTTCCCTTATTTCTACAGACACTGATGTATAAAATAGTTAGAAATTCATAGAAGCTTGTGACTTACAGTGTTCCGGGTCTTGGGAGTGTTATGTATATTTCGAGAGCTAATTATTGTATATGTCGAGCGGTATCTCAATTGCTTATTTAAAATATCTGCTACTGTTAGTTGTTAAATTTTCATATTTTTCATTTCATTTCTACAAAGTGTTAGGCTTACCTAGTCGTAAAAATTAGGTGGTGTCACGGCAATTCATAGAGGGAGAATTAGAGGTCGTGACAAGTTGGTATCAGAGCTCTAGGTTCATAGATGTCGTGAGTCACAAGCCGGTTTATTAGAGTCTCGCAAATCGGTACAGTGACGTTTGTACTTATCTTCGGGGGGCTATGTAACTGTTAGGAAAAATTTCACTTCTTTAGATTCTTTGTCGTGCGAAATTGTTAACTTCAAAATTCTAAACTTTTGTCTTCTATTCTCTCACTTATGGTGAGAACACGCGTAGCCGAAGATGACATGCACTCGCACCCCTTACTAGAGCCGCCAGAGGCCAGGGCCGAGGACGCCCACGTAGTGTAGCCAGAGCACCCGAGCGAGCTGCTACAAAGGAGTCAATAGTAGCTCCAATCGGATCTCAGGAACCGGAGACGCCAACTACTACTACACCAGCTCTTCAAGAGACCCTTGCACAGTTCCTGAGCATGTTCGGTACTCTAGCTCAAGAAGGGTTGATTCCCCTTGCTCCATCCATATCTCAGGCCAGGGGAGGAGCACAGACTCCCGTTGCCCGCACCCTAGAGCAGTGGGTTTAGGTTGATCAGATTCTAGAGGTTATACCGGTGCACCTGTAGCCCTAGTTCAACCCGATGGTAGGCTCGAAAGGTACAAGAAGTACGACTCTCCTACATTTAGTGGCCTAGCGTTAGAGGATGCTCATGGATTTTCTGGAGGAGTGCCACTGTATCCTCCGTACTATGGGCATAGCAGAGTCGAGTGGGGTTTCTTTCACTGCGTTTCAGCTTAGAGGAGCAGCCTATCATTGGTGGCGTATTTATGAGTTGGACAGTCCGGCTGAGGCAGCTTTACTTACATGGACTCAGTTCTTGGACATGTTTTTGGGAGAGTATGTCCCTCAGAGCCTCTGGGATGCATGGCGCGCATAGTTTGCGCAGTTGCGCCAGGGTGCTATGATTGTTTCAAAG
This sequence comes from Nicotiana sylvestris, assembly GCF_000393655.2. NCBI lineage: Eukaryota > Viridiplantae > Streptophyta > Magnoliopsida > Solanales > Solanaceae > Nicotiana > Nicotiana sylvestris. Next base: position 134,341,239 of record NC_091062.1, on the reverse strand, counting down.
TATGCAGTTCGTTTCAGTAACTTGGATAGGCATGCACCGACCTTGATTTCTACAGTTTGAAAGAGGGTCCGTCGGTTTATAGAGGGGCTCCATCCCAGCATCAGTACTAGCATGGCCCGGGATTTAGAGAAGGATATCTCGTATTAGCAAGTTGTGAGTATTGCTAGGAGAGTAGAGGGTATGCGAGAGAGAGGAGAGAGAGGCCAAGAGGTCTCGAGAGTCTAGCCATTATTTTGGCATTCGTGCCCCAGCTACAGTTTGACATGGTAGGGGCTATGTGAGTCGCCTTGTTCATTCAGCTCTTCCAGCCGCCAGTGATGTTCCAGCCCCTTTTAGGCCTCAGGAGCCTTATTATGCACCTCCAGTATCTAGTGTGCCTCCGGCATTGGGTGCTTTTAGTAGTCAGTCCAGCAGACCCGGACTGAGTTAGCCACAACAGCCACGCCCTCCTAGAGCTTGTTTTAAGTATGGCGACACTCGTCATATGGTGAAGGATTGCTCCAGACTTAGAAGGGGTGCACCTCCACAGACTTCCCAGCCACAACATGCTTCACAAGGTCCTCAGGCTATAATTCCAGCACCAGTTGCCACTCCACCTACTCAGCCAGCTTGAGGTGGGAGTTAGGGAGGTATAGGTCGCCCTAGAGGGGGAGGCCAGGCCAGATACTATTCCCTTCCTACTCGTACAGAGGTAGTTTCTTCCGACTTTATCATTACATGTATTGTTCCGGTCTTCCATAGAGATGCATCGGTTCTATTCGATCCAGGCTCCATGTATTCCTACGTGTCATTTTATTTTGCCCCGCATTTGGGTGTATCTCGAGATTCTTTAAGTTTCCCTATTTATGTGTCTACTCATATGGGAGATTCTCTTGTTGTGGACTGCGTGTATTAGTCGTGTGTGATTGCTCTTAGTGGTTTTTAGACCAGAGTCGATTTATTATTGCTTAACATGGTAGACTTTGATGTCATCTTGGGCATGGACCGGTTGTCGCCCCATTATGTTATTCTTGATTGTCATGCCAAGACTGTGATACTATCTATGCTAGGTTTACCGCAATTAGAGTGGAGGGGTACCTTAGATTACACTCTCAGTAGAGTTATTTCATTTCTTAAAGCTCAATTAATGGTTGAGAAGAGGTGTGACGTATATCTAGCTTATGTGAGAGATGTCAGTATTGATACCCTATAGTTGAGTCAGTTCTAGTAGTGAGGGACTTTCAAGATGTTTTTCCAGCTGATCTTTCGAGCATGCCGCCCGATAGAGATATTGATTTTGGCATTGATTTGTTGCCGGGCACTCAACCCATATCTATTTCTCCATATCGTATGGCCCCTCCTGAGTTGAAGGAATAGTTACAGGAATTACTAGATAAGGGCTTCATTCGGCCAGTGTGTCACCTTGGGGTGCTCCTGTCTTGTTTGTGAAGAAAAAAATGGTTCTACGCGTATGTGCATTAATTATCGCCAGTTGAACAAGGTCACAGTGAAGAACATGTATCCTTTACCTCGTATTGATGACCTATTTCATCAGTTACAAGGTGCAAGAGTGTTTTCCAAGATTGACTTGCGTTCAGGTTATTATCAGTTGAAGATTCGGGAGCCAGACATACCGAATACTGCTTTTAGGACTCAGTATGGTCATTACGAGTTCCTTGTGATGTCATTTGGGCTTACCAATGCCCTAGCAGAATTTATGCATTTGATGTATAGTGTATTTCGGCCCTATCTTGACTCATTCATCATTGTCTTTATTGACGAAATTCTAGTGTACTCCAGGGGTTAGGAGGATCATGAGCACCGCCTGAGGACAATGCTTCAGACCTTAAGAGAAAAGAAATTATATGCAAAGTTCTCAAAATGTGAGTTCTTGTTAGATTCCGTGGCATTTTTGGGTCACGTAGTGTCGAGTGAAGGGATTAAGGTGGACCTGAAGTAGGTGGAAATAGTGCAAAGTTGGCTCAAACCGTCCTCAACTATAGAGATCTAGAGCTTCCTTGGTTTGGGGGGGTATTACCATCGATTTATTGAGGGATTCTCATATATTACAGCACCTATGACCAGGCTGACCCAGAAGGGTGCTCCGTTCAGGTGGACAGAGAAGTGTGAGGAGAGCTTTCACAAACTCAAGACAGCTTTGACTACAGCCCCAATATTGGTATTGCCTACAGGTTTGGGTTCTTATACTATTTATTGTGATGCGTCGCGAATTGGTCTCGGCGCGGTGTTAATGCAGGATTGTAGGGTGATTGACTACGCGTCCAGACAGCTAAAGGTGCATGAAAGTAACTATCATGTCCACGACCTTGAGTTAGCAACAATTGTTCATGCCTTAAAGATTTGGAGGCACTATTTGTATGGTGTCCCTTGTGAGATCTACACTGATCACCGGAGTTTGTAGCATCTGTTCAAGCAGAAGGATCTTAACTTGCGTCAGCGGAGGTGGTTAGAACTACTTAAGGATTATGATATCACTATTCTATACCATCTCAGGAAGTCCAATATGGTGGATGATGCCTTGAATCGCAGGTCGGGAAGTTTGGGGAGCTTAGCATATTTGCCAGTAGCAGAGAGGCCATTAGCACTAGATGTTCAGGCCTTAGCCAACCAGTTTGTTAAATTGGATATTTTTGAGCCGAGTCGAGTTTTGGCTTGTGTGGTCTCCCAGTCTTCTCTTTATCATCGTATCAGGGAGCGTCATTATGATGACCCCCATCTACTCGTCCTTAAGGACACGGTTCAGCACAATGATGCTAAGGATGTCACTATTGGAGAAGATGGTGCATTGAGGATGTAGGGCAGGCTATGTGTGCCTAATGTAGACGGAATACGTGAGTTGATTCTTCAGGAGGCTCATAGCTCACGGTACTCCATTCACCCGGGTGCCACAAAAATGTATCAAGACTTGAGGCAGCATTATTGGTGGCACAGAATGAAGGAGGACATAGTAGAATACATAGTCGGTGTCTAAATTGCTAGCAAGTGAAGTATGAGCATCAGGGGTCGGATGGGTTGATTCAAAAGTTAGATATTCCGGAGTGGAAATGGGAGCCAATCACTATAGATTTCGTTGTTGGACTCCCATGGACTCAAAAGAAGTTTGATATAGTTTGGGTGATTATAGATAGGCTGACCAAGTCAGCTCATTTCATTCCTGTGATAAGTACATGTTCTTCCGAGCAGCTGGCTCGAGTTTATATCCATGAGATTATCAGACTACATGGTGTGCCGGTATCTATCAGCTCTGACCGGGGGTACGCAGTTTACATCACGGTTCTGAAGGGGTCATATAGTAGGGGTTAGGTACTCGGGTGGAGCTAAGCACAATATTTCAACCTCAGACGGACGAGCAGTCCGAGCGCATTATTCAGATTTTAGAGGATATGCTCTGTGCGGGTGTGATGGAGTTTGGAGGTTCTTCGGATCAGTTCTTGCCCCTTGCGGAGTTTGTCTACAACAACAGTTATCAGTCCGGCATTTAGATAGCACCGTATGAGGCTTTGTATGGTAGGCGGTGTTGATCCCCAGTAGGTTGGTTCGATCTGAGCGAGGCCAGATTATTGGATACAGACTTGGTTCAGAATGCCTTGGAGAAGGTTAAGGTGAAGACTCCGCACAACCCAGTCCAGAAAGAAGAGTTATGCGAACCAGAAGATTCGCGATGTGGCATTTATGGTTGGAGAACGGGTCTTGCTCCGGTTTCGCCTATGAAGGGCGTTATGAGGTTCGGAAAGAATAACAAACTGAGCCCAAGGTTTATTGGTCCCTTTGAGGTGTTGCGGCGAGTTGGGGAGGTTTCTTATGAGCTTGCCTTACCTCCCAGCCTAGCAGGAGTTCATCTGGTATTTCATGTTTCGATGCTCCGGAAGTATCACGGCAATCCATCTCATATGTTGAATTTTAGTTCAGTCTAGTTGGACAAAGATTTATCCTATGTTGAGGAGTCAGAGGCTATATTGGACAAGCAGGTTCGGAAGCTGAGGTCAAATAACATTGCTTCAGTGAAGGTTCAGTGGAGGGGTCAGCCGGTCGATGAGGCGACTTGGGAGACCGAGCAGGATATGCGCAGCCGTTACCCCAATCTTTTCACTACTTCAGGTATTTCTCTATGCTCGTTCAAGGACGAACGATTATTTTAACAGGGAGATGATGTAACATCTCGGCCGGTCGTTTTGAGAGTTGTAGCCCCAATCCCCTATTAACTGCTTCCCCCGTATCTTTTTCTGCTTATGTGACTTTCCGAGAGGTTTCATTTTGATTTTTGGAGGGTTTTGGGACACTTAGTCCCTAAATGGAGACTTAAGTCTTAGGATTTGGACTGTAGTCGGAACTGTGTGAAGACGACTCTAGAATGGAGTTCCATCGATTCTGTTAGCTCCGTTTGGTGATATTGGGCTTAGGAGAATGTTTGGATTGTATTTTGGAGGTCTGTAGCTTAATTAGGTTTGAAATGGTGAAAGTCGAATATTTAGAGATTTTGACTGGTAGTGGACCTTTTGATATCGGGGTCGGATTCCGATTCCAAAAGTTGTAGTAGGTCCATAATGTTTAATGTGACTTGTGTGCAAAATTTGAGGTCATTCAGACATGATTTGATAGGTTTCGGCATCGGTTGTAGAAATTTGAAGTTTCAAGTTCTTTAAGTTTGAATTGGAGGGTGATTCGTGATTTTAGCATTGTTTGATGTGATTTGAGGGCTCGACTAAGTCCGTATGGTGTTTTAGGATTGGTTGGTATGTTTGGTTGAGGTATCGGGGGCCTCACGTGAGTTTCAAATGCTTAACGGATCATTTTTGAACTTTGGGAGTTGGCAGATTTTCTGGTGTTTTATTGCAGACTTTTTCTTCATCGCGTTTGCGAGAGAGGTCTCGCGTTTGCGTAAGGCATCGGGGGGGGGGGGGGACAGTTGAGTTTTTCTTCGCGTTCGCGATGTGGTTCCTTCTTTTGCAAAGATGTGGAACCTTGAGGCTAAGCGTTCGCGACATGGACCTCGTGTTTGCATAGAGGAAATAGACAGATGGAGCTTCTAGCATTAAGCCTACGCGTTCGCGAAGAGGGTCCCACATTCGTGTAGGGTCAGCCAGTGGAAGGCATGCATTCGCGAGAGGTCCCTCGCATTCGCGAAGGATGAATATTGGATCATTAAATGATTGTTCATCGCATTCGCGAAAGTGATGCCGCGTTCGCGAAGAAGAACACACCTAGGCAGATTTAAAAGTTCAAAATCGAGGGTTTATATCATTTTTTCACAATTTGGACTTGAGAGCTTGGAATTAGGCAATTTTTGGAGGAATTATCATGTGGGTGTTTGGGGTAAGTGATTCTTACATAGTTTTGGTAAATTCCCATGATTGTGTCTTTAATTTCATTATTAAATTAGCAATTTGGGGAAAATTTGAGAAAAGTTCTTAGGCCGAATTTTGGGGTTTTGATCGAGATTTTGGTATCGGATTTGAGTAAATTTGGTACGAGGGAACTCGTGAGTGAATGAGTGTTCATATTTTGTGACTTTTACCAAGATTCTGAGATGTGGGCCCGGGGAGACTTTTTTGGTCGATTTTCTAATTTCTAGTTTTAACTTTGATTTCAGTAGCTAGAATAGTTTCTTGTAGTTATATTTATGTTATGTAATTAATTTGGCTAGATTTGGGTCATTCAGAGTCGGATATTCGTGGGAAAGCATTGTTATGGATTGATTTGAGTTTGGTTCGAGGTAAGTGGCTTGCCTAACCTTGTGTGGGGGAACTCCCCTTAGGATTTGTAACTATTTTTGATATGTTAATGCCGTGTACGTGAGGTGTCGAGTACGTACACGGGCTAACAGTTGTAAATCCCGATTTCTGCTAAGTAATAACCTATTTTCTTCTTATTTGAGTTATACGTATGTGTTGTATCTTGTTAGCTTAGAATAGCATATCTACTTACCTTAATTGTTTATCTGAACTCTGTGCAGCATGTTTAATGAATTTCCTACTTTTTCCTTGATTTGAACTTAGTCTAAACTGTAGGCTTTCTTGCTGTAATCGTTATTTTTGTTATTTGAGATGCATATTTACTTTGGGACTACGGAACGGTATTCTGGGAGATCCCCCAGCATATTTGCTTTGGGACTACGAAACAATATTCTGGGAGATCCCCCCGTCTTTTATATTTACTTTGGGACTACGGAACGGTATTCCGAAAGATCCCCATGTATATTTACGTTTGAGACAACGAGACGGTATCTCGGGAGATCACTTGTTGTTATCTCTATGTACTGAGCTGTTACCTTTCTATGATTTCATTTTTGTTAAATTTCGGTCTTTATTTTACAGCGATATTTCATTCTGCCTTGTTTTTATTATATATATACAGTAGGGCCCTGACTTGACCTCGTCACTACTCGACCGAGGTTAGGCTTGGCACTTACTGGGTACTGTTGTGGTGTACTCACACCTCTCCTGCACATGTTTATCGTGTGCAGATCCAGGTACCTCCTACCAGCCTCTAGTTTACTTGTGATTGCTGCTTTTCAGGAGACTTCAAGGTACGTTGTGTCTGCAGACCTCGGAGTCCCCCTCTATCCCCTTATGTTAATTATTCCCTTATTTCTATAGACACTGATATATAGAACAATTAAAAATTTGTAGAAGCTTGTGACTTACGGTGTTCCGGATCTTGGGAGTGTTATGTATATTTCGAGAGTTGATTATTGTATATGTCGAGAGGCATCTCAATTGCTTATTTAAAATATCTGCTATTATTAGTTGTTAAATTTTCATGTTTTTCATTTCATTTTCGCAAATTGTTAGGCTTACCTAGTCATAGAGACTAGGTGCCGTTGCGACAATTCATGGAGGGGGGATTGGGGGTCGAGACAATGCACTATTGAGTAAAATACTTGGAAGGAGATTTTACCGTTTTCATTGCTTGAGGACAAGCAATAGTTTAAGTTTTGGGGTTTGATAAGTTGGTATTTTACCAACTTATCTTGTCTTTAAACTTAGATATTTGCTATGTTTAAGTGATAAAATCATGTGTTTAATGTTGTTTTCTTCTATTTTATTGATTTTATGTGATTTAGAAGTGATCATGACGAAACCAAGTGAAAACGAGTCAAAAAGAAGTTGAAAAGAAGAAAATCTGGAAAATGGCCTTAGATGTCGCAATTGCGACATAAATGTGGGAAATGCGAATATAGAAGCAATCGTAATTGCGATTAACACATCACAAATGCAAAGTCAACCCAGTCAAGCAGTATTCGCATATGTGGAAAAAGGGTCGCAAATGCGAAGTCAAACCAGACAGTCAACCTTCACAAATGCGAAGTCTTTATCGCCAATGTGATAGTCAAAAGTAAAGTGATAGTTCCCAAATGCGTACATAGCTTGGCAAATGCGAATATCGCGCATCAGTTTTGGGTACTTCTGTAATTTTACATTTTTGGCCCCTAACCCTTTATTACACGACCTAGCTTATTGGTAAAAGATCCTTGGCTTATTTTTCAGTCTTTAGACTAGAGAAGACAAGTTTGGAAGCTAGGGTTATTGCACACACACTTGGGTCTTGAAAGGTTAAAGCTTTTGGTTGAGAATTTCTCACCCATTTATGTTCATTTCTTCATTTTCTTGCTTTGTATTATATATCTAAGTGTGAGTATTTTTTTAACACTTTAATGTTGTTTATGGGAATATTCATATTTAAAGTGTGGATCAAATATCTTGTTGTGCTTATGTATTGAACGATTTTTAGTTATATTGAAGTGAGTTATTATTTCTTTAATTATTTTTGTTCTTTAATATTTCCAGATGGATTAGCTAACCTTAGGACTCACCCATTTACTTCAAATTAATTTTGGGAAAGATAATTCGGGGTTGGGAAAGATTAATTAACAAGAACTTGAGACTTTAACCCTCATTTTATAGATTCTACGTAGGGATAGGATTGAACTACTTGTAGCCATATTTGGGTGTGCTTAATCTCTTAATTATTTTAGGAATAGTTCAATTAGGAAGTCTTGTTAGTCTTCGGAAGAAACTAATATAGAATTATTACCCTAGGTTAATTAACATAAACTTATATTTGCTTTCTAGTTAGTTTTTCCTTTCGCATTTAGTTATAAATATTCTCAAAACCATTCTAAGTGTTTGGCTTAGCATAATGAGTGATAATTCTCTTACACGCCTAATCACCTACATATTGTTCTCTGTGGGATTCGACCCCGACTCATAGTTGGGCAAATTATATTGCATGCGACCGTGTCCATTTACTTTTTAGTAGTGGATTTGGACATCATCACCCATTCGGCGCAGCAGTACAAGTTTTCCAGAGTGAGATGTTTTTATTTGAATTTTTATATCCAAACATTGCTCTTGACTCTCAAACGCGATCCCGGTTCAATCCCTTGGGTTTTTACTCAGATTTCAAAGCTCTAACTTGTTCCATTTAGGTCCTGAATGTCTTTTTAACTTGAAATCACTTCCTACAAGGCATAAAGAACATAATAAGTGCAATACACTAATATTTAAGTTCAAACACAAGTAAAATGTAGTAATTAGAGTGCAAACTATGACTAAAACATGTGATTCTAGCCTACTATCAGAGTTGTTGTTAAGATTGTTGGCAATTAAGTTATAGGTTGACTTAGAAGAGAAAATTACAGAGCGGGTGAGGTTCCAGATGAGGAATCATTGTCCCTTGCATTCACAAGAATAAAAGTGCTTTGGATATTGGTGGAGATGTCAAAGGGAATGGGATAGCTTTTAGAGTTTAGGTCCCATATTCCATTACGGTGGATTGTACTGACTTTCCTGTTTAAGTCTGTCAGTTGCCAAGGCCCTCTTAAGATAGCGGTAAGAGGCTGTAAGTTGGGGACCCAAAATTCTAAAGAAAACTGACCCTGTCCCCTTTGTGAACAACTCATCTAGAGGCTTTAGTACAAATTCTCCAACCCTTTTGAATGCACTGCCATATTCTTATCTTGGGCCTAGCTCTCCTGCAAGATCCATTATAGTGCTTACCCATGAGCACTTTAGCTCAAATGGAGCTGGTGTTATTATACATTTTCCATGCTAAGCTAGTATGGCAAGTTTTATTCTTCATATGGGCTTGCTGCATCCCTAGGCCCCCCTGTTCTTAGGCTTTGTAATGGTGTCACAATTAACCGTGTGGAGCTTTATCGTTTCAACAGTAGTGTCCCATATAAAATCCCTTTGAATTTTATCAATCTGGTTGTTTATTTTAGAGGGTAGCTTAATGTATTGCATAACATGGTAGAGTGCAACTCAGGCTAGCTTTAGCTAGAGTAGTACGGCTATCCATATTGAGGAACCTTATTTTCCAACCAGCCAACTTGGTGTTAGGGCTATCTAAAATGAATTAGAAGTCACTGCTTGTGGGTCTTTTGTGGAATATGAAAAAACCAAGGTATTTGCCAAAAGCTAAGCCTGTCTTAATGCTCAGGATAGAGCTGCAGTGATTGGCCCAATCCTCTCTATAGTTGGCATTGAAAAAAACCTTTGATTTTAAGAAGTTGACCTTTTGGCCAGAGATATTATTGAATTTCGCTAGAGTTGTTAAGATAGTATGACAGTTTTTATTGTTGGCCCTAGCAAATAAGGTTAGATCATCAGCAAAAAACAGGTGAGAAATCTTGGGACCACTCCCACTAATGCTGATAGGAAATCAGGAGTTGTTCCTAACAGCCTCATCTATATTTCTATAGAGCTTTTCCATGTAAATGATGAATAAATAAGGGGAAATAGGGTCCCTCTTTCTAATGTCCCTAGTTGGGTTAAAGAATTTGGTCTTGTCACCACTAACAAGAACAGAGATGAAACTGGTAGTGATGCAAGACATAATCAAGGTGATTAGTCTATCAGGGAAATTGAAGTAGAGCAACGAGTCCCTGATGAAGGACCATTCCAACCTATCAAATGCGTTCTCAAGGTCTATTTTTAAGATCATGTTAGCATTTTTCCCTTTTATTTCTTGGAAGTGGTTAATATATTCCTGAACCACAATGGCATTATCAGCATCCCTTCTATTGGAGAGGAAGCTCGCTTGAGCAGGGCCAATAATATTGTTAAGGAAAGGTTTGATCTTGTTAACAATGTTTTAGTCATAAGCTTGTACATGGTATTATACAGTCTTATAGGTCTGAGATTTCTCAACATAGTAGTATTAGGACATTTAGGGATTAGGCAAAAGTAGGTTTTGTTAACCTTAGGGGGGCATGATGCCAGATGAAAACACTAACATGCAATAGTTATTTATCTAGTTGGCCAAGATATGCCAATGCTTCTGGTAGAAGAGAGGATGAAGCCCATCAGGACCTGAAGTCTTCATAGGCTTAAAGTAGTTTAGGGAAATTCAAAGTTAGCTTGGCTTTATTATCAAGGACATGGGGTCTATCTTCACTATAGGAGGGGGTCTTACTAGATTGAATGTATTCGGTGGTAAAGATATGGGAGAAATACTTAATGATAGCTTCTTTGATGAGCTGGGGTTTTTGGATTATATTTCCTACCTCTTCTTTCAAAAAAAGGATTTTGTGCCTCGTTCTCTTGTTAAAAGTAGAGGTGTGAAAAAACCTAGTGTTGGCATCCCCTTTACTCAGTCAGTTAATCCTAGATTTGAGCTTCCAGAAGTCATCTTCATTATTAAGGATAACATTAAACTCTTGCTGAAGATTAGCTTCTAGGATCTGGAGAAAGGTGCTAAAGGGGTAGTTATTAGATCTTTGAATACCATTAAATCTAGCAAGGATATGTTTTTTCTTGTGGAATATGTTGCCAAACATATGCTTATTCCAAATGGTTACCCTACTTTTGAAGATCTCAGTAGCCCTATGGATGTTATGCTCAGGGGAGAAGCTTTCACAATGGGCAGAAAATCAGGGTGGTTACACCACATAGATTCAAACCTAAAGGGTATGTTGTGTGTAGTGTGGTGGTTGCTCAGTAGGTTGAAGAACATGTGGCAGTGATCATATTGAGTCCTAGGAAGGTAGGCGACGGTTGTCTTAGGGAAGAGTTCTATCCAATTATCAGTAGCAAGGCATCTATCCAGTCTTTCCAGGATCGGATCTTGCCTCTTAGTATATGTGGTCCAAGTGTATTTGGAGCCCTTAAAACCTAGGCCCACTAGTTTATATTAATTGAGACACTGCTAGAATTTATTGCTCCTATTGAAGTTTAGGCAGTTACCTCCTAACTTATCTCTAGCTTTTAGGATTTCATTAAAGTCACCACCAACTAGCCAGTTGCCCCTATAAACAGAAGCTAAGTCTTCTAGGAGCTCCCAAAGTTTAGTCCTATCAGCTAATAAGATACTAACATAAATAGCATAAAACAACCATTTTGTAGAAGATGGAATTACCTACACTATGACATGGATCCCTTGGGGAGAGGTGGACACCTACTCTAGCTTTAGCAAATCCTCCTTTCACATTAGCACAATTCCCCCAGACTGGCCAGTAGAGGGGGTTTGTAATTGAGAGTCAAACTAGAATTCAACAGTGAGGTGCATGTGGTCTGCCATCCTAGTTTCAAGCAGGACCAACAGAGCAGGGATGTGAAGCTTAACCATGAAGGCACTGTGCCTACAGAACTAATCATAGCATAATTAATAATTGATTTTGAGTGGGGGCCTTCCTCTTGGTTCCCTTCCCCTTGGCCACAGGGGTTGTCTTCATCACACCCAACAAGGGTTTTATGGATACTGCTGAGTTCCTTGAGCCTTAAGATAAGGGCACTAGAGATCTATTGAGCAACTTGTTAGCTTTATGGGGCACAGAGCAATAAATATTTCCCCCAAGGGTTTTTTGAACTCTATTTCTAGTGGCTCTTACATAAGGAATGCTTTTATTTTTGGAACCCTCAGCTTTTCTATGAGATTTTTCAGGTCCACATTGGATTCCCTGAGGTTTGTTGAGTCCCCTACTCAGCTGGTTGATGGGAGATAGTTGACAGGTTGATAGCGGTGGGTATTGGGACTATTGGTGGTCATAAGGTGAAGTTGGGTGATGGTGTTGGAGTTTCTAGGTTTATCGGAGGAAAGAAGGGAATGGACTAGCACAAGTGGCCCATTAGGTTGTTGATCTCCTCCATGGAAAATGGTTGTTGTATCCCCATGTACTATGCCTGAAGCAAGGTGGACATCCACAGCTGATGTCCAAAGTTTGCCAGACCCTGATGGAGTAGCTGCATGGCTGGTCTCGCTAAGTATCGAGGGTCCTGTACTGTGATTTTCGTGGGGATGACCCCACCATCAATTGTAATTTTTGGTTGATCCCTTGTAATACCAGCTCCAGCTAAGAGTTCAGTGTGTGATCTGGTGGTGGTGGTGTTGAGGAGAGTGTTAGTGGGTTGATGATTGGGGTTTGGGCGTTTGAATTCGAGTTCTCCATTACTGAACTCAGCCTCGGAGTTTGCAAGAGAGGGGTTGTGAAGAATGAGTCATATTGTTAGGACTATGGCTATAATCCAATGATTGATTCGTTGGGAGGTGTGTTTAAAGATCTAGCTTGAGCAGTCAATCGTGGAAGATTTACAAGCAAGGTCTTCTCACTAGTAACTATAGGAGATTGATGTGAAGTAGGTAATTAATTACCTGTAGAGGGGTGACACAGTCGGATAGGAGAAAGGGGGTGGGCTGTGTATGTGAGTGTAGTGGGATCGATGTGTAGGTCCCTTGGAGTGGGTTGGCCCATTGACTAGTGGGATTGGGGTGTCAGCATATCTCTTTGAGAGATTGGGGTATTAGTATTTTGTGTAAGAATACCCGATTTTGGGGTACAGATAGAAGTCCACTTAAGGTATTTTCTTTCCTTTTGTTGGTATCAAACTTGTGAGTGCGAGTACCAAATATTATGCCCAAAGAGGCATCTTTTATTGGTGTGTTAGGGAGGTGCCTTTTATGGACAGAAAGTTTGGCGTGTGATAGTCCACGTGGGATACTTGTGCCCAATTGAAGATTTGAGTTATTTTGCTTCTAGACCACAGAAGACCCTGTGGAGGAATCTAGACCTTTTGGGTCGGTGGATCGCCCTTTTAAGCCAACTGATTCACCAGGTCATTTTCAATGCGGTCCAAATTGGAGGAACCCATTGCAGTCTTGTAATTCAGGGTAAGAAACATACCTAATGCCGGATTGAATCGCTTTACCTACGTTTGAGTAGCCGCTATCATTGTCCCCTTCTGTTGCCGTTGTAGATGCTTGTTTTTTCGAAAAGGGGCGGTTTACTATTGGCCATCTCCGTTCTGAACTATTTCTTCTCCGATTAGGGGGGGAGTATTTGTGTGTGAGTCTGGTTGTGGGTTTGGGTCAGTGGTTTTAGCATTGAAGGAGCAAAACCTCATCATATGCCCAATCCTCCCACATGCCTTGCAAAGAATTCCATCCCCATCATACAATATGGGCTGGGTCTGGGTACTTATGGTTACTGTAGTGGTAACTGGGATTTCTAGTGGCACTTGAACACAGATCCTTGCATACCTGCCTCTTAGGGTGTAGGAGGTATATGTGTCGATCTTTAATAGTTTTCTGATTCTATTGCCAACTTGTTCAAGGATGGCCTTATCGTAGAATTCTGTCGGCAATTGGGGTAGCCTGATCCACATAACTATTATGGTTATCTTAGATTCTGCTAGGACAAAATTTGGTTTCCATCGGTAAATTGATAAGAAATATCCTGCTACAAACCGTGTGCCAGCTTTGCTCGTAGCATTTGGTGTGGAATTTTACTCCCAAATTTTTTACTAATTAGGGAATATTTCCAAGGTTGGTAGAGTCTGACTTTGCCTTCATTCGTTAGTGGAACCGGGATGTTCCCGGCGTTTAGTTCAAACAAGGAAATATAGGATGATTGGTGCGGTAGTTGATACATGGTAGATGAGAATTGGTTTGCCTCAAGAAGGATTTCCTTAATGGAGTTCTTTTGGGGCATATATTCTTCCATGCATATATAGCTTCCCCCCCCTATTATGTCACCTTTTTACTAATTACTTAGATAGTGATTTTCTTTCGAAATCTGTCGAGATCAGCTCGAATACAATAATAATAACAATGTACCTAGTGTATGAGATCAGAAGTTGCATTATCAAATAGCCCTCATGTTAATGTCCTTTTTTTAAATGGATTGTTTGGGTACACGCGCTGAGAACCAAGGGTGATGTTTATTTAAGTGTTGGTTAAGTTCAATTTTGCCTGTCGTTTGTTTCTTAACGTTTACTATCTCACAAAGAAGTAGGAAAGGTTAAGTGAAGGAAGGAATTTACTTGCATTTACTTTTCTAAAAGGCCTTTTTTAAAGTTTTTAAAAGTCATTTTACATGCATAGTTAGGTTTTTGTTTGTGAATGTTGTTGTGATGCCATTTGTACTTATAATACCACCAAGGAATGTGTAGAAATGGATTAGCTCCGTTTGGTAATAGATTTTGCCAAGATTTTTTAAAATTTTTTGGCAAATACTTATTTGTTTATAGATTTTATTCATATTTTGGTAAATATTTAAATCTCAAAACCAACTCAAGAGTCGTTTTTCGCCCAAAATATTACCTTTTGGTTTTTAAAAAAAAATTTAAAAATTACCCTAAACTTTTGATTTTATAAAAAAGCTCACTTTCTGTTATTATGACCCAACTCATATCTACCAGCTTTTCCCTCATTAAACTCTCGCGGTTTTGCCCTTCTCTATAAAAAGAGGAAAATCTTCGCTAAAGTTGTTGTGTCAATCTGTGGCAATCCACCGTAAAGACAAAATTTGAAAGTAATTTGCTAAAATATGCTAATGTTTATATAAATTTTGTTCAGATTTATTTCGCTTGTTTTATATGAATTTTTTCAAATTTGTTTCGCTTGTTTTGTATGAATTTTTTCAGAGTTGTTGGGTATTTTTGATAGTTTTTAAAATTTATAGGTATAAGTCACATTTCATAATTTTTCAAAAAAAAAATGAAATATATTTTGAAAAGTTATGTCCAAACAGATTTTCCTTCAAACTAAACTTCATCCAAATTAAATTTTTTAAAATAAATTTGAGAATAATGCTAGCTTAGAAACCTTCACCTTTAATTGTCAGGTTCAACTATTCAAGTCTATGAAATGAAGAAATTCTTATTAGGAACTATTTCCCCTTATGGACCCAACGTGGTCTGAATTAGTTCGGCCGGAGCTTAATACTTAATGACTAAACAAAAGAAGATGACATTTCTACCACATATTTATACTTTAATATGTTACTTTAAATTTTATTTATAATTTAACTTAGACGTGATGAGTATTTTGTCGGGAAATAATCTATTTCACAATTTTATTTTACTTTTTTTCTTATCATTTGCAGTGGCGAAGCCAGAAATATTTCTAAGAGTATTCAAACTTGAAAGAAGTAGAAAAAAATTCCGACAAAGGGCATTCAATATAAATTTTATATATTTAAAATCAATATTTTACTTATATACACAGTGTAATTTTTCATAATTTTTCGGCGAAGGATAATCAGACCATCCTTTGATCAGGGTGGCTTCGCTCATGATCATTCGATTCTATCCTTCTATTTTATAAAAGCTCTACAAAATATAAAAATAAAATAAAACACATGCAAATGAACCTCATGACAGCAAATATGACATCACCTTGAGCCAAAGCTGTGGATACTATAATAGTGGCAAGGCCACCATCACTCTCTCTCTTAAATTGTTTATGGAGGAGCAACATTTTTGAACCGAGGATCTTTTAGAAATAATTTTTCTACTTTTACAAGGTAAGAGTAAGATTTGCGTACATTTTATTATTTTTCCAGAACTCATAATGTGGGAATACATTTAGTATGTTGTTATTGTTGTAGGCAGCGTATAATATAGGAGATTACGTAAATTTAGAAGATTTTGTTCGAGCTCGATATATATATATATATATATTAAGAAACCCATTAAATATTTATAAGTATTTAATTATGAACTTAATTATTATTACTATATATTAATTTAAAATCACCTACAAAAATTTATAAATTTTAAATCCGTCTTTACACCATGGATAATAACTTTAAACTCTATATTTTTCTTCCATATGTATCTCTGGATAATCCCAAAACATTCCAAATGCATTAATATCTTGTATCGCCCCCCTCGTCCGCTTCACATTATCATAAAGAAGAGACGTGGTCATTTAACCAGATGATGACTGATGACTCCCATCCACTCATTCCTTCAATCATAACAACCCTCAACCCCCTTCCCCCCCCCCCCCATCCCACAATAAAAGAATCCAATATCCAGTCCCCCGGTCTCTCTAAAATCTAGAATCCCATATCCTCCAAACTTACCTTTTCTATATTTGAAAGTTATACTTTCCTTTTTACTATTTAACTCGTACCGATACGCACTGGAAATATTTAATGCAATATCAGTAACATGATCATACTTGCCTTATGTTACTTCTAATTATTTTTATATAATGTCTTAGATTCTTTTATGCTCTCTGTGTATCAAAAGTTAAACGCTTTCTTTATATAGCGTATCAATATTACACTCTTTTATAAAAAAGTAGTTACAATAAACTCTTTTTTTGTCCTAGAAAAGTACTACTCCATTCATTTTTACTTGTCTACTATACTAAAAATATATCTTCATTTTTACTTGTCCATTTTAGCAAATCAAGAAAAAGATAATATTTTTTATATATTATGTTGTACCCTTATAAATAACTATTCATTCCCAAAATCATTTCTCAAGACTTTTTGAAATGTTATCATTATTATGATTAAAATTATAAAATATATATATTATTTATTTTTTCTTAAAGGAGTGCAAAGTAATAATTAAAAGTGAACGATGGGACTATTCTGGTTAAGGTGGTCGTCTCCACTTTTGCATACTCCATTAATTAACTGCGTATAGATATGCATGACAACAATACCACACATATACCACTATGGATCCCGTACTCCCACTATTTCCTTCACTCACTTCTCATCCTTCATTCCAATCCTCCCCCACCCCCACCCCAAGTTGCATAACCCTAGGGGCGGATGTAATATTGATTACAAACTCATGAACTTAGTAGTTTTTGTTCAGATTCTTTATATAATAAGATATTCAATACATGTATAAATATTAATTTGATCATGAACTCTGTTATTACTAAAATATTAACTTAAAGTTTCTGTAAATATTCATAAACTTAATGAAGGAATATATATTATTATAAATTTCTGATTGATCTCTACAATTCTTTATTTCCTCCATACATAAAATAAGCTATTAATACCCTTATTTATAATAGTATGAAACTTATTTCAACTAGAAACATGAAAGTCTATTCCTACATTTATTCTAACTGCAATTCCTATTTAGACATGAATTAAATAAACCAAATCCTAAATAATTAAGGTTTCCTACTACAACTTTGAATTAGTTTTCCAACATTCTCCCGTAGTTCAAAGTTGTATACGTCTGACTTGTTCATTATACAGTTATGTTGGAGCACATCTCTCCAACTTTCACTTTTGATGAAACGCATGTCTTCATCCCTCGATTTTGTTGAAGCGCATGTCTCCAACTCACGTTGATGCACTTTGTCACCAACCGTTGATGCACTTTGTCGCCAATCGTTGATGCACTTTGTCACCAACACTCAATTTTGTTGAAGCCCCTGTCTCCAACTCACGTAGATGCACTTTGTCACCAACCGTTGATGCACTTTGTCACCAACAACCAATTTTGTTGAAACACGTAATCAACTTCCAATGTTTTTTCTAAAACCTCTCTCCAACTTTTAAAGAAGAGTGCCTTTATCTTGTGTCATAATTGTTGCACCTCTTTAAACTTGTTTTTCTTTCTTGAATCTATCATGAAACTTTTCATCGAATAATCTAATTTTGTCGACAACTATCTATGATTTTGCCAACATATTTTTTTTTGGGCCATACGGGGGCACACATTGGCTAGCGCCGCCCGTCGGCAGAGCGGAAGCTACTTGATTCTCTCCCAAGATCGTAGAAGCTCTTATACCAATATGAAGGAAAATATATTATTATAAATTTCTGAATGATCTCTACAATTCTTTATTTCCTCCACACATAAAATAAGCTATCAATACCCCTATTTATAATAGTATGAAATTCATTTCAACTAGAAACATGAAAGTCTATTCCTACATTTATTCTAACTGCAATTCCTATTTAGACATGAATTAAATAAATCAAATCCTAAATAATTAAGGTTTATACTACAAAATAAATCTGAATTCGTCTAGCACCCCTAACTTTGCCCCAATACCGACCAGACCAATCCCATCCCATCCATCTCTTCACCTCTAATATGTGTTTTTTTGTATCCTTGCTTTCATTCATCTCCCTAAAATCATACCCATATTTATCATCCCTCCTTACTAGGTTTTTCTTCCCTTTACACTTCTTTTTTTCCTGTCTTTTTGAACTTTTATCTTTCAGCTTTTTCTATAATTTAATACTATCAAACACTACATATGTTCATATTTCTTGATTTGGACACTTCAACTCTAACTCTTCTTCTTCTTCTTTAGCTTCTTTCTTGATTCTATTTTCCTTGATCTACCTCGTCGATCCGCGATTCCCGGCCAACAACGTTAAAAGGACAAAACAAAAAATAAATGTCTCTAGACATAACATATTCGTCTTCCTCGGAACGTGTTTGCTATGTCCACTGCAACTTTTGCAACACCATTCTCGCGGTACACTTTTCATTTTTATTTCATTTCTTGAAATATTTTGTTCCTCCCCTCAAATTTACAACCTTTTAAAAATTTACCGTGCATGCTGGCCAAAAATTTAGATCAAATCATGAGAAAAAAAAAAAAAACTCCATTTTCCAAACTCATGATAATAATAGTTCAGATCCTTTTTCTGGATTTTTTTTTATGTGAGGGCAAATCTTGTGAGAATTTACAAAATTATATATGGTAAAATGAAGTCTTTTTTTGAGAGCAAGGCCTAGAAAAGTGTTATAGGGTTGGAGGAGAATTTGCTTGAAAGTTGAGTATGTAATTGCATATTTTATGTTATTCTTCTAGTAATTGAAACCAAGTTTTTTTTTTCTTTTTCCTTGTTTCCTTTTCTAGGGGTCTTCTCTTCAGTTGGAAAGTTTAAACTAGGAAGTTAATGGAATGGAATATGAACTGAGATCCAGTTTATTCCAAAACGTGATTATGAATTACTCATATATTTAATAGGCAGGCAGTAATCATACTTTACGTTGACTAAAAACCCAAGATTTTTTATTTTCACCAGATGCAAAGTATTTGATCCTTATATCAATTAATAGGGTTCTTGTGAATAGAATTTGCAAGAGCTCAACTAAATACTAACTATTTAACAAGTTAGTTACTCGTACAAAGATAGAATTGGATTTGCTTACTAATTGGTTAACTTTTCCTTTTAATTCTTCTATTTATTGCTCCTCTTTTAATTTCCCTTAGGTTCGTACTTCTGGGCTGATCATAAATAATTGTGTACTCTAATCTTCGATGCCATTAAATTCGTTTCCTGAATATAAAACAGTAAAGATCATGGGGTGGGTTTTTTTCCTTCAGTCTATCGTACTATTCATTTGTCCATTGGATAATACTCAACTCAGAACATATCTTTTTCTTCTCATTGATTAAAATCTACTTTAGTTTCTGTGAAAATCAGAATGATAGAAAGAGTTCTCTTATTTATTATTCTTCCTATCTTAGGAACGTGGCTAGTTAGATAAACCCTTTCAATTTGGGCATATACAATGAGTAGTTATTCCACTTGAAAAGAACTAATGTATGCATTACATTGTCTATATCACACTCCTGGGGTGCGGTCATTTCCCTGATCCTGTGTAAACGCGAGATGTTTTGTGCACCGAACTTTTCGCCGCTTTCTTCTGTTTTGAAAAGAAATATGAAGAGGGTAGTGTGTGATCTTTTTTATTTTATTTTAAAAAAAGGAATTTTAATTGCCTCTTAGTCGTTATGGAATTCATAATTTCTGTTCTCGTTATGTCATTGTCTTTGTTCAGTACTCTCTCTTTTCTCACTTTTCTAATGACTGAGCAAAGGTCAGAAAAAGTCAAGAGCACCGAAAGGAAAAGGAAAGAAAAGGAAGAGAGTCCAAGAGGTTCCTTTAAAAGAAGATGCTTATAGTTATAACCCATGTAAGGAATGGGAATTATGTTGTAGAGTCTGATATCTTAGCCTTTTAGCAGCAGTTGTACTAATTTTAGTAGTAGGAGAGATGGAGATGTGAGCCTTTGTGTTTTTGCACTGTGAAAGCTACATTAACAAACTCCATCATTTTATTGTAAACTCCATTCTATTCATGAAGTCTTAGCTATTAGAAAAATAAACTAGCTAGATTATTCATCTCAAACATATGGATTTTCTAGTTCATGTGTGAGTTAATATGTATTGTTGTCAGGTTAGCGTTCCATGCAGCGGCATCATGACAATAGTGACAGTAAGGTGTGGACACTGTGCAAATTTGCTTTCTGTTAATATTGGATCTTTGCTTCAGTCTCTCCCCCTTCAAGATCTACAGGTATAATAGTAGTTAGTCCATAATCTTTTTGGTGTTTGTGTTCTCTTTCATTTGGAATTCTTGGTCAAACAAGAATGTGGAAATAGTGTTCTAATTTTTACTTACTTTCTACTCCCTCTCTTATTTTATGTGATAACACTTTGACTTTATACAGAATTTAAGAAATGAAGACATATTTTTGACACTTATGGTTAAAAGATGCATGTTTTTATTTTTAATTCAATGAGCCAAATATCTATTCAAAAAAGTATATTCACCAAATAATTTCATTATTATTCAATCCCCGCATTGTAATCCCCCATATTATGATTACGCTATAACTTGTTTGCAAATCAAACAACCCCTAAAGAGTTTAGCTTATATACACTAATGACATAAAAAATTATTTATAATATTAGATCATATTTACCTATTGAAGCAGATAACCTACCTTATTTTCGAGATTAGAAATTTCGCTTTTTATGAAGGGGTTACCGGTAGATATCTTTGGAATATGAACGGATGTCGTAAATATTTATTTCCACCGTTAGTGAGTATAGACTAGGGAAATAGTGTTGTATAACAAGCTAAATTATACTAATAATGTTAAATTATTTTAGTCAGAGTATAAGTTAAATCCATTTAGTTTAGGTCCCTAGTTTCTCATCTTCTGCTTTCTTCCTTAATGAGTCCAGCCTTATATACTCCACATGAATATAAATGCATGCAAATTACATAAACTAGTAAATCATCACTACTTAACTGTCAGTAATTAGTCTATCTTTCTTGAATTAATCTTTTGTTTTTTTGGGGTAAGGGAGGGGAGGGAAGTGACATATTAATTAATGCTCATATATATGGCTCTCATTTACTTGAAAGAAGCAGCAGAGATCAAATATTGAAGATGCTAGTAAAGCCTTTGGATCATCCTCTTCTACCAATTATCACAGATTTTCTGCCATTGGTACATCTCCTGAAGATGATCAACCTAGAACCATGCCTATACGCCGTAAGCTCTTTCTCTCAATTTCTTTTGATCTTATGTTATATTTTCTGAAGGGACCTTTAGTGTAACTGGTAAAGTTGTATGCTATGTGACCAGGAGGTCATGTGTTCGATCCATGAAAACAGCTTCTTGCATAAATGCAGGGTAAGGTTGCGTACAATAGACCCTGGTGATCCGGCTTTTTCCGAATCTCACGTATAGCAAAAGCTTAGTATACCGGACTGTCCTTTTTATATTATATTTCCTGTGTTTCCTTGCCGCGCCAATGAAACCCACCAACATGTTTACCTACCAGACATTATTAAATCTAACTGTATTTTGAGGATAAGATTCCTAAGTGAGACTTGATAGAATGTCTTGTCCTACCTACCCTTAGAATTGATATGAAGTCGTCATAGAGACAGACACCTAGCTTAGTAGTAGCACTATTGTTTTGTAATCTGAACGGAATAGCTCATTCTGACATTTTTCTTAGAGGATGCTACGTACACTTATCTCTCAATGGTTATCTAAGCGATTGTTTGGTACAATGGTGAGATTATGGGATTAATTATCTCACCTTTTATCCCATCATTTTAATGTAGTAAAAGATATCTCGTTATTAATTAAATTCTCAAATCAAACATAGGATAAAGTTAATTCCAGACTTTATCCCAAAATTATTATCCTTATCCTATGTACCAAACGAAGGCATCCGAGAGAACTTAAAGGGTCTTGGATTATTCCATCCATAACCTTAAAGTTTCGGATGCTTTCACACTCTTTTAATTTTTTTTAATACTAATGTAAGGGTCTGCTTAACCCTGTCAATATAGACGGTATTTCATTTTTTTTTTAAATAAAAAAAAGAGTTTCTAGGTGTGTATTGTTATCAAAATTTTCCTTCCGTCCCAATTTATTTGATGCATTTCGGATTTTGAGTGTCACATGAGTTTTTCTTTAATTTGATCACGATTTTTCTTGTATGCCTTTAAAAATATTTTAAATTATTAAGTATTATGACTTGTAGTATTTTTGAGGTAGTTTCCAAACATATAAATTATATTTGAGGTACTAGATTTTATATCTGAATTCATAGTCAAATTTGAGAAACTTGACTCTTGAAATTTGAAATACATCAAATAAATTGGGACATAGGGAGTAGAAGATTCATAGTACTAGTAATTTAAAGTAATATGTAGGAGTACAATTTTTATTTTATTTAATAGGAGTTCGAGGCAATTAAATCTGAATATGAGTATGAGTTTTAAACCTAGCTACCTTTCTTTGTCTTACAAAATTATGCCTAAGTTTACCTTCACGATAGGGGACCAAAATCAATTTAACTTCAAAGAAAAGCAGTTTATCCATCTTAATAAGAATTCTGTACAAATAGAAAGGCCACTTGTCATGTTGTGAATTGGGATGGATGCCTGAACTATCTGCTTTAATTTACTTAGGATCTGAAGTTGATTGTGACATTACACTTGTATCCAATTCATCTTTAATAAGTATCTAGAAACATTGGTTAAGTACTTCTCTATTCTCTGCTGCACCCCTTTTTCTCTTAGGTCTTTTCTTGGAATAAATAGGTTTAGAGCTAGCTCAAATAGGGGTAGAGGTAGAGTGCGAGATGCGGGTTTGGTCGAATCAGTAATTTTTGTTTAAACCATGTATTTGTCTTAAGAAATTTATTGAATATGTACGACTTGTTAATTTAGAACCCAATAACTTAAAATAATTATACTTTCGAACCCATAAAGTTCAAATCCTGATTCCGCCTCCGAGCTCAACATCTCTCCTCAGCATTTTTGGAATCTTGGAGTATATCGTAGTTTTACCTAAACCATAGATACCTTTTATTTTATTTTTAATTTAATAAAGGACCACCATATTGGTGGAGGTTAGGCTATGACTCCTTGCTGTTTATAGCTTAACATTAATAACAATAATTACGTTTCAATCCGAAATAAATTGGGTCAGCTATATATATGCATGCCGGAGTCAAAGAGTTAAAGGCTCATTTACATTATTTTTAGACAAGTTACTATGCTATTACCTAACTCCATTTAAAAACCATGTTGCAGCACCAGAGAAAAGACAACGTGTTCCTTCCGCCTACAACAGATTTATCAAGTAAGTTCAATTTTATTATTTTAACTAGCATGTAACGTACGTAAGATGTGTGTTTGCTATATAATACGATGCCGTATGTTCAATGTGTAGGGAGGAGATCCAAAGGATAAAGGCAAGCAATCCTGATATTACTCACCGTGAAGCTTTTAGCACTGCTGCCAAAAATGTAAGTTGTACCATAAAACATAAGTACATAGATTTTCATGGAATGAGAATTAGAAATAATTATTTCAATTTAAATTAATTTTTGCTATGTGGATAGGTTTAGTCGTATGAAGAAATAGAATGAAATGATAAACACTGCATGTATGTACAATAATATAGGGATTTTTTTTAACTTTTAACCTGCGCCAGAAACTATTTACATTTGGTAACCGAAAAAATGTATAATATTTGTATATAACATATATAATATATATATATAATACAAAAAATATATAATTTTTTCGTCTATTATTTTGATAACGGCTGTACGATATCATTTTTTCAATGATATATATATATATATATATTGCAAAGTGTTTTATTAGTTAGACAAATCAATGCTAAAAAATCTTGGGATACTTCTCTTGCTCTTCTTTCTAGCTTATCTGTTACCTTTGTGAAGATATGGTTTAGTTGAGGAAAATAGTAGAACATTGTACAAGTTTCAGCTGACTATTCAAGTTTTTAATAAAAAAAATACTCCAGCTTGAAAAAGGCAAATTAAAATAAAATTGACCCTATTATGTGGATTTTTAGGTTTTCCACTAGGACAAACAGAAGAGGCACTAAATAGAAAACAGTGACTAAAGCTTTATCTATCTCAAGAAATTTACCTTTTGGAATTTACACTATATTTTGCAGTGGGCACATTTCCCTCACATCCACTTTGGACTAAAGCTGGAGGGCAACAAGCAAGCCAAATTGGATCATGCAGTTGCAGGAGAGGGTCCTCAGAAATCTATTGGTCTCTGTTAAGATATAAATTATGATGACAAATAGTAGTATACTTGGAAATAAAGAAGAATTTTATATATACAAATATATAGGTGAGATAATCTCTCCAAACTAATAATCTTTCATTTTGTTTTCTCTTTTCAGAATGATCCCTTATAGGGCCTTGGATTCTTTGTTTATTTTTTCGTTGCTTTAATTTTGTGTTTTGAACATCATATATATGTTGTATTATGTAACTAGGTTTTATGTTTATTACAATGATACACGCTTCATGTTTATAACTCTTTCAATTGTTTGTGTTATAAACCTATGTTCGAAAAAAATTCTGCAAATAAAACAGGAAACAAAACAGAAACAGAAATATAAACAATATAATTAAAAGTTCCAAGCCCAACAAAAAACTATGTTTCCTTAAGGAATTTAATCCCCTCACTGTTGTCCAAGGTTATTGGATTAATTCCTCCTAGGATAGAACATAATAACTATTCTGTAATACCGGCAATGAAAATTACAGAACTTCGTCGAACTCAACAAATGACAGTAAACCACACTTATGCTTATGTTTTGCTTTGAAAAAATAATGCAGAAAAATAGAACAGAGAGGGGAGAGTATGCAAATTTTCGGTGGTGGAAAAATGAGGCAAAATTTCTGAATACATAGCCAAACAGTCTGGGTTAAATAGGTGCGAAGGTACCTGTTCACATGAGGTATCATTTCGACAGAAAATATTTCTGTTTGCTCGCGAATTTTAAATTCGAAAACGACCTTAGGACCGTTAGAAAATTTAACGGCGCGAAGCACCACTACTTCTCAACTCTTTAAGAGCTAGAAGATGTACTTCTCTATATAAGCACAAATATTTTCTTTCCATTTTTCGACGAGGGACAAAGTGTCTTAGTAAAAGAAACACTTCAAACTTTTTGTTTCCCTCCGAATCTTTTTTCTCCATTTCCTATTCACACCTCCTTATATATTTAACTAAATAAAACCCCAACAGTTTGTGTGAGCCCACTTAATATTTTCTTTAGTCTTGACTTTTAGTTTCAGTTAGTTGCACAACGATTAATTATGCGGCAGCGAGAGTTCTCTCGTTGACTTGATAAGGGGAACTAAAAGACAACACATGTTAGTGTTAACTGGGGATCTATCAAAAAATAATGATGGAAAACCCCACTATTGTCAGAATGCAACTGAGTAATGGGGTATTTGGGGTTCATACGTGTTGTAGATATAATTACTACATAGATTTTTTTTTTTTTTTTAAAATCTACTACATAGATTGTACCTACGATAATGTTTAATTTTTTAGATATGAAATTGTCACATGATTTAATGTGGTTTTAGATCAAATATAAATTATGGGTTCAAGTCCTATATATATAATACTTTTTTATGTTGTTTTGAAATATATAAATTTTATTTTCAAATATTTGATCGTCTGGAATGGTCATTCATATATAGAGCCCTCATTTCTTTAAATTCCCTCCAAAAACCACTAAACTAATTATGACTTGTATTTCTACCTCTAAAATTGATGTCTTAGTGAATGGCTCTAAGACGAAATTCTTTCATCCTTCTAGGGGGATCAGACAAGGAGATCCAATGTCCCCATATATATTCATGTTGACCATGGAACTCCTCTCCACTTATACAAATTACCAAGTAGACATTGCGCTCTGGGACCCCATCAAATTGAGCCCCTCTACCCTTCCTCTCTCTCGTCTATTCTTTGCTGATGATCTCACTTTAATGGCAGAAGCTAATGAAAAATCTATTCATTCTATCCATCACTGTCTATCTCTCTTTAGCCAATTTCCAGGGCAAAAAATTAACTATCTTAAATCAAAAATCATTTGCTCAAAAAATTGCATTCAAACCTCAAAAAATATCGCCACTTCTATCTTGAACATTACCACTAGTGATAACTTTGGGAAGTATCTTCGTTTCCCCATTCTTAATCGTCGCCCTAAGAATTCTGATTTCCGTTTACTTATCGATAATTTGAACAATCGCCTTGCAAATTGGAAAACTAAATTCATTTCTTTGGCTGGAAGAGCCACCCTAATCAAAACAACCCTTCACGCTCTTCCAAATCATTTCATGTCCTACTTCCTCCTATCTCCAACTATTCAGAAACATCTTGATAAAATTCAAAGAGACTTTCTATGGGGCTCCACCACTCAATCAAGGAAAGTTTATTATGTTAAATGGGACACAGTCACGTTGCCAAAAGAAAAAGGAGGTCTAGAAATTCATAAATCATCTCACAAAAACCTATCTCTTCTAGCCAGCCTTGTATGGCGTTTATTTACACAACCCTCTAAGCTATGGGCTAGTATCCTAATTGGTAAGTATAGTAACCGCACCAGTGCGAAAAATTATTCCTTTATCTGGCGTAACATTCTTACTGGTTGGAATCTTTGCCCAAAAGGAATTGCTTGGAGTGTTGGTAATGGAACATGTGTAGATTTCTGGAACTCCATTTGGCTTCCTAATAATCAACCTCTACGTAGTATAATTTCTGGGTCAATATCTCCTCACGACACTCACAAAAAAATCAACGATGTGTGGAAAAACTCCTGTTGGGATCTATCCAATCTCTCCTTTGATTTACCCCAACAAATCAGGAATCTTATCTTATCCACAAATCTCTCTCTTAATAACAACTTCACTGACTGTCCCTATTGGTTTTTGACCTCTAATGGAAATTTTTCCACAAAATCAATCATGTCCCTTCTCCACCATGCATGCTCTCCAACAATTCCTCCTCCCTTTGAATGGATCTGGAAGCTCAATACCCTAAACAAAATCAAGCACTTTCTATGGTAATGCATGCACAACAAACTCCCAACAAAATCATACCTAAACCATATTGGTATGCAAATTGACCCTATTTGTTCTCTTTGTTGTCAAGAAGAGGAGACTATCACACACCTTTTCTTATACTGCACATATGCAACTCACTTCTGGAGTACTATTGGCCTTAACATTAACACCCTCGATATCATTAACATACACTGGCTCACTGCCTTAAAATAGACTCCCCACCCCATCCTTAATCACTCCTTGACCTGGGAAGAGTTCTTTCCATTTGCACATTGGCTTTTATGGAATAACAGGAATAACAATATCTTCAATCGCAACAACAACACCATTTTCAGTCATCTCGTTTATGTACGAGCCTTAGAATACAAGCATTATGCCATCAACCCCTCTAATAGATCGCCTACTACTAATAACAGCAATGCTTGTTGGCATCTCCCTCTTGCTAATCATATTAAACTAAATATTGATGGCTCATTCCGTAACCAATACTCAATAGGTGGTATTGGAGGAATCTTCAGAGACGCCCAAGGAAAATGGATTCTTGGTTATAGTAAGGCCATAATTGGCCCTACCCCGCTTGCTATGGAGTTCCAGGCTCTAAAACATGAACTTCAATTAGCTATGGAAAATAATTTGACACACCTAGTAATTTAAACGGACAATACCAACATCATTGATCTCCTAGACTCAGATACATATAATCCTCATACTAATATTATCTTTGATTATATGTACTGGATGAGAAAGTTGGGGAATCCACCAGTCCAACACATCTATCGTGAAGGCAACCAAATGGCACATGAACTCGCAAAGCAGGCATCAACCCAAGCTAATGTCAACTTTTCAGCCACGTTCTTGCAAATGCCAGAATCGCGGAAGGATTTTGTTCTTTTTGATATTTCTGCCACTACTACTATAACTACTATTAGTACTAATGTTGATGTATCATCCAACTCAACTCTACTACATTCTCATGCAAGCCTTAACTTAGTAGATAGTAGCCTAGCAACTAGCTTTCTCCAGGTTAATCAAGATTATAGTCCGTCAAGCCTCCCCTGTACTAATCCTTAATAGTATTATATAAAATATTTCTTGTTTTAAAAAAAAGAATCTATCTAATATCGCGGTCAAAATTAATAACTTTGACATCTTACTCCACTGACTATATTACTAAAGTGAAACAAAGAGAATACTAAAATATATTCGGAGGTATCAAAAAATATACTTCCTCCGTTTCAATTTAGATGAAGTAGTTTGACTCGACACAAAATTTAAGAAAAAAAAAGAAGATTTTTTAAACTTGTGGTCTTAAAAGCTTAAGGGGTAAAGCTTTGTAGGGCCGTGACATTTTTGTGGTTATAAAAGCTTCTTATTAAAGGTAAAATGGGTAAAATCAAGAGTTAAAAGTTGAATTATTTTCAAATTTAGAAATATATCATTTATTTTGAAACGGACTAAAAAAAAGTACATCATCCAATTTGAAACGGAGGGAGCAAGAAAGATACCAAAGCATATTCACCAAGTTAGCACCAAGTCACTATATCCCTTTTATATTTGAAGGGTGGTTTTTACTCCTTCCGTTCATTTTTATTAGTCCACTATGACCTTTGAACACTCTTTAAGAAATAAAAAAAGATTTGAAATTAGTAATTAATACTATGGGTATAACATGAAAAAAAAGAAATTTTTTTCTCTTGATATGCTAAAAGTGACAAGTAAAAGTGAAAATCTATTTTTAGAATATTGGACAAGTAAAAGTGATAACGGAGAGAGTATTTCTTAACCAATTTGGCTTTCCTGAAATAAACTTTACAACCAGTAAGTTGAGGTACATATATAGAGCACGAGTGACCTTTTTAATTTTTATTTTTAATCATCTGGTATACGAAATCGACATATTTGACTAATTCGAAATACGACAATTAGAGTTACCAAGGAAATTAAAGTAAAATGTTTTCTGTCGAAAGGTGGGGGTTGAAACGGAGTTGATAGTAACAGTTGAGGTGTTCATCAGTCACAATCAGAAAGGAGGACAGAAATTTAACAAATCAAGAAATGGGGACCGATAAAACACCAAATTTGATGGCACTGCTAAACAAATGAAAACCTCTATCGTTAAATCACGTTTCTTCAGCACAAACACAAACACAAACCAAACAAAACGTACTACAGCAGCTTTAAACGAAAGATATTATTGTTTGGTTTTATGGCAGCAAATAATCATGCACGCTACTACTTCCAAATATGGTATGAATGAAAGAGAAAATTCAGTTAAAGTGAGCAGCTTCCCCTGTTCACTATGGCTGAAGTCAGTTTGCAAGACAAAGTCTAGTTTTTACTTTGACTTCCTCTTGTACTTGCCCCCTCTCTGAGACCCTCAAAGGATCCAATTCAGGGCGAAGCCGAGACTCCTCCGTGACGTGGTCTTAGACTGGTTAATCGCGATGGACCAGTATTTCGAACTAAAAGAGATTTCGGATCCGGAGCGGGTACGTTTCATTACCACGAAGTTGAAGAAAACAAAAAGGCAGGTTTATGGTGAGCACATGTACGACAGAAGAGGGAGCTGGAGGAGAAGCGCTACGAAGAACAAGAAGTTCTGAAATGAGGATATGTGATTGCGTGTCACAAAATATTGCTTATAGTACACATTTGTCCATGTGTTTCTCCGTGTTTATTGAGTAATTTTCTGTGGAGGTTTTCATTATTATGTCATGCGTATGAGATATTGCGAATAGTCAGTTAATTTTTTTTTTCTTATTACCGTGATGTTCGGGAGCTCAACTAATTCCATGGGTAGGTGGTATAAACGAAAAGCAATCACCAAATATTTTTGTCTTCGTTACAATTTGAACATAAGATCTCACGATTCTTACTTATTTTATTGACCACTAGGTCACACCCTTGAATTTTAGTATTTATAATTTATTTAGATCATAAATTTAAATATTTATTTTATTTTATTTTTTAATCAAATTTTGTGTCTATTCAGAATCAGAGGCGGATGCAGAATTTTGGAAGGATGGGTGTATTATTAAGAAGAGGGGGATCCAGGATATAAATTTTGCGTGTTTAACCTTTAGTTCTTACTATTGTGCACGCATTACACTTTTGAAATTATAAGTTCATTTTTTTTTAAATAGTAATGTTCTTGCATCAATATCTATTTCCTATGTTGAAAATATTGGAATCAGTTAAACTCATTGATTATATGCTACATCATACACTGCTACTAATTTTAATATACACATTTTATTTAATCATATAAGATTTTATGATGACAAAAGAAAAATAGGAATTTCAATGTGTGAAAATTTTGAAAGAATAAATCAAACAAAAAAAAAAGAACTAACAAAAAGTACTTAATTAATACGCAAAAAGTAACACCAGACATGTCCATCTCCTGTAGGCGTCTACTTCTTAAAAAAAAAGAGGAAAAAACAGCAAGATTGACATGAGAATTGACCTTGCAACCTCACTTAGAGAGGTACACCTAGTAATTATCACATCATATAATACTTTGAGCATGGATGCACACAATATATTTAAGTAGTTTTAAAAAAATATAACATTATTATACATATTTTAGGGAGGGGAGCATGATTTTACGTGCCCCATAGAACCCCTAGGTACGCCGTCAGAATATATTAAACAAAATGGAAAAAAGGGAGTAATAATTTCTATAATTTATTATGTTAGTCCTGATTCTGCCACTTTAAAATAATTCAGCAATAGAATTTTGAGCCAATGAAGACTGTACACCGTATAAAATGTGTCTTAATGCAAAAACCATGCTCCACTAACAACAGTAAAAATAAGAAATAGAAATTCTAAACTTTTGGATGACATGCATGGCCAAGATCTATCGTGATCAAATAACCCTAGCTACAGCACCAAGATTTCTTAGTTGGAGTATTCAACAAATTATGAAATGATACCAATAAATATTGTGGTGGAATAGACCGTATCTTTTTTCTTCGCCTTTAAATTAAGATTTCAAGTTCGAATTGTAAGAGTAAAAAAAAAAAAACGATAGAAAATATTTTTCTCTTTTAATATAGAATCTTATGCCGCATGAATCCCAATTAATGGGGCCTCACGCAAAAACAAATAAAAATGAAGTGACCACGTACTATAGAGTGTGAATGACTTCTGACGAATGGACACAATCATGAACCGGCCTCAACTAACTTTTACAGTATTTCTTTTTGGCGTCTTTATCAAGGGTTAAACTGTCAAAAGTTGCAATCCCTTTTAACCAAGAATTTAAAGAACTTGTATGCTTGAAAATTTTAATTTTTATGGTTTACTATTATTTAGATGTAGACTCTTACCTAGAAAAATCAAGTAGAAATAATCATCTATTTAATTTTTGTGATAAAATTTATACTACCAACTTAAAAAAGCAAGTTCGGTGTATAAAGTATCTCGTATTCACCCTAAGTACGGGGATGGGCCGTACCTCGAGGAGTGTGATGTAAACAACCTATCTAATACTATTTTCATGACTCGAACTCGTGACTTATAGAACATATAAAAATAACTTTGATGTTGCTCCAAAGCTCCTTTTTACTACCAAGGTATTTTAACTTATTATAAAAGGTAGCTTATATTATTTTCATATTACTTCCCTCATTTGTTGCACACTAGTTATATGTAGTTCTTTTTAGATAAATATTATTTTACAATATCGGTATATATAATAGAAAATAAGGCAAGTTATCGGCTTATACCTGTTAAATACACTGGTGTAATTTTTTTATATTTCTTAAATTATTTGTTTTTCCTTAAAGGTGGCCGGATGTTTTTAGTCTTCTCTTGTTATGAATCAAGTTGCGTATGAAAGTGTTTTTAAAGGTGTGGCATTAAGCCTACAAAAGAATCTGTAATGTCAAATCATGTAGTAGTTGATATTTTGGAAGTTAGTGAGGGAAAATACTGTGTGTAAAAGATAGGTGGTTTTCAGGCCTATACTTGCTTTGCTTTCATTTACTCTCTGCGCATAGTCTGTCATGTCAACACAGAAATCGAAACTCTGAACCTGTTTTTTTGCTGCAGCCAATAGTGTTACCTTTATAAGGACAGGGGAAACCCAAACGAGTAGCTGGTTTTTCTAACCTTTTCCCCATTTATCCACTTCATTTTTTTTGCTCTTTTTTAATCATATTTCTCCATCACTATCTAAGTCCGGAACCAAAATATGATTCTTTTGGACTCAAAAGAATAAAAATATATGAAAAAAATATAGTGGCCAACATATTTAGCATCTTTTTAAAAGACGTTATACCTTAACGGCCGTTTGGCCAGTTAAGTATAGCGTCTTTTAAAAAGACGCTATATATAGCGTTTTTCACTAAGATGCTATATATTATGTGGGCCCACAAATAATTCTTCTGGGCTTAACTGACATAACAATAATTTAACTAGGTATAACATTTTAAGCTAAAACGTTATACCTCAAATAATTTACCCCCGGACTGGTTTTTGCCTTATTTAAGGACGTTAAGGATTTTGTAAAAATCCATTCAGAAATATTCTCAAGTCTTGTGAAATTTCTCTTTGTTAAGTTGTTTTGCATTTTGTTATAATGTCTGAAGAGCAAAGAATTAGGGTTTCATTATATTGGGGAAGTGAGATTGTGGTGGTGAATAACTCAGTAAGCTATAGTTTATCTCCGTAGTCTCATATTAAGTTTCCATTTACAATAGAGTACGATATATTGGTATCGTTGTTATGTAAAAAAATGAGTGTGAGCAAACGTTCGGCGAATCTTAAAATAACCGGAAGATATCCGTATTTTGTGACTCCGCAAGGGGTTGCTTGTTATACTGAGTTTAATATCGAAGATGATGAAACTCTAGGATATTTTTGAGGACTCCGGATGAATATCGAGAATTTATTGTGATAAAATTATTGAAAATGTACGTCAAGGCTGAAGATGTTCGCAATAATGAGGTTGTGCAAAGTAGGGAAATCCCTCAATCACCGGGTGATTATTTTGGAGCAGTTTTAGCTGAACAGGTTCCGGCTGAAAGAGTTTGGCTGGATCTAAACTTATCTCCACGGGCAAATGAGGAGCGAGGATATAATTTTCCCCCTAGTATACATAATCCACAAGTCGAGTGGTAAACTTTAATTTTTCTTTGTGTACGATGTATATTTTTGTGTATTGTATTTGTATTAACACTAATATATTCCATAGGGGGTACCGACCAGATATAAATTTTACAAGTTATGAACCAACGGCCAGTTGAAATATGTCTAGTTTTTGGTGTGTTGGATCATGGTGGTCCATCCGGGAGTCAGCATCAACAAGATAATGTGCATCATGGGATATCAACACATTATGATTTGTAAGTGACTAAATAAAGTTATATGTATTTTTTGGACCAATTTGAGTAATTCATTATTTCTTTGGTTGTGCAGTAAAAACGAGCAACTTGATGGTCCTATCCTTACTCAATTGCCCGAAGACGACGTATTTAATCGGGATATGGCAAATGCGTAGGGTCGGGAAGAGAATAGTGATTATGACAACAACGTTGATGAGTGTGGAGATGACACACCCTTCCCTGACGAGGGTGATGATGAGGAGGAAGAGAATGATGAACCTGATTTGATGAGGGAACATGCTCCACCTCCTATTAGACCAAGAGTGTACGAGTCCCACGTGTCATTTTATTCACGGCATATTCCCTACCTTGATCATTTGCCAAGTATGCCGGATATGGATGCCCTCACAAGTGATATTGACAAAATTTGGACAGCAATGTGGGATAAATCTAGACCAACAGTGCTATTAAAGGGCATGTTTTTTCCTGATAAAGCATGCCTAATCAGGGCGGTGAAAATATACATTGTAAAAGAGTGTCGTGAGATGCTGGTATCGGAATCATCTCCGGATGTATACAAAGTTGTTTGTCGTAGATAGTTTACGGGTTATAATTGGATGCTGCGTGCGAGGAGGGAAAAAAATATGTGAGTTGTGGGTAAGTACATTGGCACCCACAATTATGAAATGGACACATTCAGTGGGAATCACTTTAACTTGGATATTGACTTGATTTCTCTTATCTTGATTCCATACATTGAAGCCTCCATATAGTACAAGATCAAAGAGTGTATTAGATCTATCCACCAGAAATATGAGTGTACCATTACCAAAAGAAAGGCATTTCTCAGGCGCAAACGTGCGTTTGAAATTGTTTACGGTGACTAGGATAAGTCATTTGCATCTCTACTCAGGTACATGGTCGTGCTGCAATAATTTAACCCCGGGACGGTTGTTGAATGTAAGATTGAGCGGAGTCATGGAATACCAGAACATATATTCAGATATGTGTTCTGGGCCTTCAAACCAGCAATTGATGGTTTTGTGCATTGCCTGCCAGTAATATCCATAGACGACACTCATGTCTATAGAAAGTATGATATTAAGTTATTGATCGTCGTTGCAGTAGATGGTAATTGAGGTATATTTCCCTTAGCTTTTGCTATTTGTGCCAATGAAAGCCAAGAGACGTGGACACTATTTTCGAACCACTTGAAGGAGCACGTTGTCAGACAACGTTCAGGTATTTGTCTAATATCTGATCGGCATGTCGGTATTTTAAGTTATGTACAGCATTTGTCTGCAGGAACCGTATGCATACCACCGTTACTGTGTAAGGCACTTGAAGGCCAATTTTCAGAAGGCACATCCCAACAAGCACTTGCATGATTTAATGTGGTTGGCTGCACCAGGAGTGCAAATTTAGGAGGTGCATGGAATCAATCAGGCAGGAAGACGAAAGACCCTATCATTGGTTGATGCGTCATGAGCTTGACAAGTGGACATTTCAAGCTCTTGGATTGGCTGACTACAAATATGTCAGAATCTTTTAACGGGTTATTGAAGTCTGCACGTGGATTGCCTATCACTGCCACGGTGCGGATGTCATTCAAACAGATGATAGAGAGGTTTATTGAAAGGGCTAGAGGTGCATCGTCATTGATGGAGAAGGGTGTTGAATTTATGCCAATACCAATGAAAAGATTTGAAAATACATGAGGCGATCACATTGGCATTTATTTTTACAGTATTGCAACGAGAGAAATATTTTTGTAGTTCGCACCGCTATCCATCAAATCGGGGGAATAATACACACACCGTAAATGAAGCCAGAAGGTTGTGTTCTTGTGGGAAATGGTCCATATACCACATGTCGTGCTCACATGCTATGAAGTACTTTCAACATACAGGTTTCGCGACAACCAGCTATGTTGATAAGGAATATAGTGTTGTTGCGTACTTAAACACCTATAGTGGACAGTTGCAGCCAGTGGGTGCTGAGCATTATTGACCACCAGAACCATTTAAAATGGTGTGTAACAAGGAGTATTTGCGTAATCTACAAGTGCAAAAAAAATGCGTATACAGAACCAAATGTATGTTGGTGATACCGTTTATGCGCGTAAATATGGCATATGCTCGCAAATAGGACACGACCACCGTAAATGTCCTTCAGATGATTTGGATGGCGGTGGTAATCCAGCTCCTAGTCGAAGTTCATCTAATGTGCCCAACTATCAAGGATACACGTAGTGTTTTGTTTCCGTAATGTGGTTGTAATAAGTGTATGTATTTGTTTATCTTGCAGAATGTATGAAATAAATTTATGTTTCCATTGCTGTTAATTTTTTTTGATATTTAATATTAATACTTTAGTACAACAATCTAACATAAACCTATTTAAAAAAACAACCTTCAAAATAATCTTTTTGATATTTAGCATTAATACACACAGTGTCATTTTTTTGATAGATGTTGTAATGTTTATTTAAAAGGTCTTTGAAATACGTATGACTTGGTTCAGTTTAAGAGGCTTTCTTATACCCGAAATAATTATTATCCCGCGAAGCATAGCACGGTTACATGCCACGTTATGTATATTGTCTTGTCGACCTGATAAAGTTGTTGTTCTAGAAAAGTTGTATTATACAGTAAAGAATCATTAGCACGCGAAGCATAACACCATTACATATCACGTTATGTGTATTGTCTTGTCTACCTGATAAGGCTTCCATTCTGGAAAAGATGTCTTCTGGAAAAGTTGTATTATCCCGTAAAGAATCATTAGCACGCGAAGCATAGCGTGGTTACATACCACGTTATGTGTATTGTCTTGTCAATCTGATAAAGCTGTCATTCTGGAAAAGTTGTATTGTACCGTAAAGAATCATTAGCATGCGAAGCATAGCGCGGTTAAATACCACGTGATGTATTTTTTTTCCTATAAATGACTAGCATATTTTAGTTATTATCTGCGCTTTACCAAAACAAATAGCAAACATTTCTATAGATTTTTCATTATTCTTGCATTAACAAAATGTCTGGATGCACTGAACAACTAAGGTGCTATTATGGCAAACGTGCGATTATGAAGGCATGTTAGTCCGATTGTAATGTTGGGCGCAGATATTGGATGTGTCTATACAGGTTTGGAGGCAATGACAGAAATTATTGTATGTTTGAGGAATGGTATGATGAACCCATTAATCAGGAATACTATAAATCAATTTTGCAGTATGTTTGGAAAATAAATGTTGAATACCAACACCAGATCTCTAAAATATAACAAGAAATTGCGGCACTGCGGGAGAAACTAAAAGAGACAGAAGAAGAAAGAAATAAAATGGAAGAGAAATTTAAGTGGTTGGAGCAGAGAATAATGGGCGGTAGTGACTAAACAAACACATGTATGTGTTGAGTGTGGTATTTTATCTTTATGTTTTTTGTGTCATGTATTTTTATTAGTTGTATCAAATTTAAATTATGTTAAGTTGTTATGTTTGTTTTGCCCAGTTTTACTATTAAAATAACAAAGAAACCGAGAAATAAAAATATAATGCACATATAATGCTAAACCATAGATAAAGTTGCTATTATTTACTCATTGTCATATGTACATAAAATCACAAAAAATCAATGTATCCCACAGCCTTTATGCTTTAAAGTAGCCGCTGGCCTCAGGCGCATTCCATACCGCCCGGTTACATTATTAGGATCATCCTCATCACGTCGCCTCTTTATTGGAGGATGAGCTGCAGCATGATCGTCAGTAAGGCTAGCAGGTTCGGTAGAAGGGGCCGCGGTACATCAGTAACCTACAAAATAATGAGATATTTTAGTATATGAAATATATATTAATAATTTACGTGTTAACTAAAAAAAATTAAAATATCTTACCATGGTCTCAGCGGGCTCCTGAATATAATCATCTGTCTCGGGCATGTCAGTGTCGCACATAGTGGCCTCCGCGACAGGCGAGGATGATGGCTTCCAAAAAAATATGCTTTAGATATTTATGATTAATCAATGAGATAAACACAAATATAAGTAATAGTAATACAAACTAACCAAAATTTGTGGAATATCCTCAGCATCCCTCGGTGGTGACCCATAACTAAGTCGGCGCTCATTATTCACATCTCATACCGGACGAGCATCAGCAATTGTCGATGCCTCTGGAGGTCAGGAAAAATGCATCCCAGTCATCTGAGGTAAAGGCACACCCCTGCCACGTTGACCACGTTCAGGCTGCACAACTGGCCCATAATAGTACTGCTCTGGCGCCATATAATCAGCCTCGTGTTCTAAGCACTCATCATCCCGGGCTCGCTGCAATGTTTGGGCAGCCAAATCTGTAACTTGTTGACCATAGTCGTGCAAAGTGGCCGCTCCCTCGCCGGTATGTTGCTCATATGTAGTCCCAATTGGTGGAACAGATGTAGGCCAATAACCTGCACAACATGTAAAATATTAATTAAGAAACAGTAAGGTTAACGTTATAACTAAGTATAACAAATAAGATACCAGTGCTCATGCCTCCCGGCGTATGGAACGAACCGACTGCCAGCATGATGAACGGGATTCCCGACGAAAAGTCAGGTAATGCTGCGGTACTAGCCGATATACGCATGCTCACCATCCATAAGATTGGGTGGAGGGGGTGGCGGAATCAGGTCACGCCATTGGTCCCAAGTCTCGATCTGTAACTCTAGCCATGCCTCATATGTCTGGTCAATCCTCGAACAATCATCCCGCTGGTAATGTGTACTAAGCCAAGCGGGCGGTAGAGGTACAAGCTATGGTCCACCAAATTGGTGAAGGACTCGCTCGGTGGCATGATGCTCGACAATATCGAGACACATCAACGGGACAGAAGAGCTCCAGATGAGTCGCCCGGTCGAGTAATAATCAGGCAAACTGGCTATTAGCTCGTCACTGTGTGGCCTCCAAATGAACTATTATGTAAAAATAGGAACTGTGAGTATACGCAACACGTATAAATCCAGGCCAAGTAAACTTAAGTATAGAATTACCTACGCGGCCTCCAGCAAATCCAACAAATCCCTGCAATAGGGGAGATTATGTCGAGCCTCGTACTCGCATCTGTATCCCCGCCTATCAACCCATCTCCTAGCTAAAGAGATAAATGGTGGAGGTGGTACATCCTGAGCTACCGGTGGTAGAGGTGGCTGAAACTACAGGAACCGCTCCCAGGCCCAAATCTAATATACAATTTGGACATAAAATTTAAGGTATATTTTTGTGATGAATGTTATAATGAAGAGAGTATTTGACTATGTTTTCACCTGCAGCAGCGGAATATATCCTACAACGTCTCGCTGGATGCCTATGCATGCCCGACACATCTGCCTTACAAGTAACCAAGAACAGTAGCACCCCAGCTATACTGATGTAAATCATCTAGCCGCTCAAGATGATGAAAAAATCTAAAACTGAATAGATTTCCCGAAGTGTGCGGGAATAATACGCCTCCAAACATAAGTAGCAGCAACAACCTCGTGTACCGGTTAATATGAAGATCCGGTGTATCATGAGTAATGTCAGCATGCATGGCCTCCAAATGCAGCGGACGGGCGTCAACGCAAGACGACTAGCCCCAACCAATGCATCCTCATCCTCTGGTCAGAAACAGGTGAGCCGCTGCAACATCTCCAAGTACTGATCTCCCGTACAATCTCTCATGGCATGCGGCAAAGCAACAAGAAGTCCATCAACCGGTTGCCCATACAGAATCTCCACGTCCTGCAACGTGATAGTGACCTCGCTAATGGGCAAATAGAATGTGTGCATCTCTGGTCGCCACCGCTCTATTAAAGCCGTGATCAACGACCAATCCAGCTGCAACCGGCTGTCACGACCCTAAACTGGACGCGGTCGTGATGGCGCCTATCGTGAAACAAGGTCAGGCGACACAAATCCTCAAACTAATTAAATAGTTATAATAATTCATTTAAAGTCATTCATAAACTATAAATCCTAAAATAAAGAGTGAAATAGAACAATTGCGGAAATTACACCGCCTAACATTGGGGTGTCACCAGTCATGAGCATTTAAACATCCGTCTAAGAGTATGAAAAAGGACTACACAGTCTATTACAGAGCTAGGACAAAGGAAAGTAAAGATAGGAGGGAGAAGTACTAGGCTGCGAAGCCGAGCAGCTACCTAGTCAACTCCAAATAATCCTGCAGTGGAAGCAAATCAGCCCTCACTAGAGTGGCCCGAGACTCATGAATCTGCACACAGGGTGCAGGGAGTAATGTGAGTACGCCAACTCAGTAAGTAATAAAAGTAAAGGCAGCTGAGCGATAAGAAAACACATAAATCACAGCAAAATGCTACAAAGAGGCAGTATAAAACCAGAACAATGTAATAAAACAGCTCGTAGAAACATCTTAGTTCAGTAAAAGCTTCTTTAAAACATCTTTTAGCAGTTTAAACGAGGGAATGAAAAGCAGTGAGAAAAGATAGTCATATAAAATCAGCCCCTCGGGCAAAATACCAACAGAATCAGCCCCTCGGCTATCTCACAATCACTCATACCGGCCCCTCAGGCAATAACATGGAACAACATTAGCCCATCAGGCTATATCACATCTCACACTGGGTACCCGCGCTCACTGGGGGTGTACAGACTCCGGGAGGGGGCCCTTATGGCCCAAGCGCAATAACAAGACATCTTGTAGCATAATCAAACAGGTACTCGACCTTATAACAAGCCACCTCGTGGCGTAACAAATTAGGCCCTCGACCTCATAATCATGAATCAGTACAATACCGCTGCGGCGTGCAGCCCGATCCCATAATAAACTCACAACACAGGCCCTGGGCCTTACTCAGTTAGAAATCTCTAAAAGCCACTCGAGCACAATAAAATATGATGCTCAACCCAAAATATCATTTAAGATGTCAAAACAGAGTAAATACAGCTGAGTTATAAAAACAGTAGAATACAGCATGCCTGAGTATAAATATGAAATCAAAATAATGAAGAATAGTAGTAAAAATCCCCTAAGGGTTTAAAACAGTTGGCACGGGGCCCAAATATGGATTTCAGCCCAAAACATGATGATAACAAACAGTTTTAAATCAAATATGTGGTTAAACAGTCATACGGGACGGACTAAGTCACAATCCCCAATGGTGCACGACCCCACGCTCGTCATCTAGCGTGTGCGTCACCTCAAAATGGCACAACGATGTGAAATCCGGGGTTTCATACCCTCAAAATAGCATTTACAATCATTACTTACCTCTATCCGGTCCAAACTCTAGCCCGCGATGCCTATGCCTCTCGCCTCAAATCTATCCATAATCAGAATCATGACGTCAAAATATTCTAAGGGAACGAAGCCCAAGCGAAAATAATCAAATTACAACACAAATCCTGATATTACCCAAACCCGACCCCCGGGCCCACGTCTCAGAATCCGATAAAAATTATATCAATAAACTCTTTATCCTCCCACGAGTCCGTCCATTGTTGATACCCAATTTTTTTCTATATATTTTCAATATGCAAAATAACTTCAAAATGGCATATATATGCATATGCAAGCATATCCAAGTGTTTTATTATTTTTCCATAATTTTTAAATATTTTTAAACTAATTTATTTTTCTTTTTTATCCATAAAAACCCAATAAGTATTTTCAAAAGTATTATTTTGGTAATTCATTTGTTTAACTTTTATATTTATGCTAAAATATAGCTAAGGTAATTTTTTGCATAGCTTTACAAATTTATTTAGTATTTTTAAGCTAAATTGCACATAATTGCAATATTAGCCCTTTTAAGATTCAATTGTGTTTTATATTCATAAAATTATATCCTATATTTTTAAATTGTTAATTATATTTCATAAATTGTTTTGGTGCTTTCAATTTATTTTCAAAATTAATTTACTATTTTTTATAATTTAAAAGGGGGAAAATTGGCTATTTAAATAATAGCTCAATTCATTTCAATTTTAGCCTAAATCTGACCCCAAATTAAACCCAATTTCCCCGACCCAATTCCCATTCAAACCCGACCCCTAACCCAATTAAACGACCTAACCCGGATTCCCCACCTACCCTCTTTAATCCAGGTCGTTGATCATTTAGATCAACTGTCAATATTCGCCCTTTCCATTTTTAACCTTAAACGACCCCTAAACCTACCTCATTCTTCACCAAACGCCGCCTTTGAATCCCTCTTCTCTCAATTCTCTCTGAAACCTCACACGAACCCTAGTCGCCGCCATCTGATCCCACCCTAATCCACCTCAACCCCTGCCTAATCCATGGCCTCTCATGGCCATTGGAGATGTGTACCAACCTCCTATGGCTCCTGGGTGTTTGTTTCTATGGTTTCATGGCCAGACCTCGAAGGGATCTGGTCCAGTCCTTGCTCGACTTATGTTCATGGCCTTTCTCCGGCCATCCATGACCTTTCTCCGGCCATTCATGGCCTTTCAAGGCAGATCCTTGACCTTCCTGGTTAGATCGATAACTTTCAAGGTCTTTCTCACCTTTTCTGGGTTTTCCAAAACCCTAATCTTTAAGATCTTTTAATTTTCTTCAGACCTATCTTAGATCTGTGCGTACTACGAACTTCTTAAGTGTTTTCGTGAAGGTCTCTCGATT
Source organism: Nicotiana sylvestris (assembly GCF_000393655.2). Lineage (NCBI taxonomy): Eukaryota > Viridiplantae > Streptophyta > Magnoliopsida > Solanales > Solanaceae > Nicotiana > Nicotiana sylvestris. Next base: position 134,298,868 of record NC_091062.1, on the reverse strand, counting down.
TTCTTTCAAAGCAACTCTTCATTTTTCAAAGATTAGGGTTTTCCTTTAAGTTCTTTAATGATCTTGTCTCTGATTTTAATTTTGTTCGTGATTTTGCTATATTTAAACGACTTGCTCATGTTGTTCTTATATCTACTTCAGCATGTTAAAAACCCTAGTTCCTTTATTATCCGAGTTCTGAAATTATTTGCCTAAACGTGTGCTTATTTAAGTTCTTTGCTTCTGACTATCTTCTCCTTGTTTGACTTATCTGATTTGAGTTCTTTTCATCTCTTGAACTCGACTACTTTCGAAGCCCTAATTTCTTAAAAAAGGGTTTTTTTTCTCACTTATTACTACTGTAAGACCTTTACTTATTTCTGATTTATCTTACCTAATACTATGTTCTTCTTCAATGTTGATTCTATGTGACTACTTGACCTACTTGACTACTGAGCTTCGAATATTTTCTTGCTACTGAATCCTAGCTTATTTCTGCCACTACTATATGTTTGTGTTATCTCTTTTGCCAATATGCTTGGCCTCGCATGTTTGATGCTTCTGTTCACTCTATTTATATACTGAAGTGCAGAATCAATTTAGACTTGATTGTTTACTTCATGCTTTTACTGCCCCTTATATGGCAATAATCAATCTGTCCACAAACTGATTTCTTTCCTTAATTAAACCTGCTACTACCCGTTAAACAGTGATTCCTTAATTAAAGGGAATCACTTGTGTTAATTGATTCTGACTTGTGATTGTTTCCATGTTTGTGTTAAGACTTTACTTATAACCTTACTTTTCACTCGTTTTCAAAAACTATAAATACCCACCCCCTCTTCTTTCAAAGACACGAGTAAAAAAATTGAGTTCAGAACACACACTTACACTAAAAACTTTCTCTCGTTTCTCTACTACTACTTGTGCTACTACTTTGTCTAGCCGGCTGAAAGCCAAGGCTAGACTGTGGAATCTTGCTTATTTCTTTCTTTCTGCACTTTTCTTCTCTACTGGTATGTCCTAGTTAATTTTCAAGCATCAACAACAACATGTTTCTTTAGCTGTTTCAGTTTCTTTCACTCTTGCCTGCTTCTGCTCATGTTTATGCAGTCAAGTTACATTACTAGCATGCTGTAATATGCTCCCTCCCCTTTTAAATTAATGTTTCCCTATGTATGTATTCTATCAGTCACTTGTTATGTGTTTGCTAATTTATGAATCCCGAACCCCATATCCCCTCTATGTGTTTGTGTTCTCTGGCTGGTTTGTGGGCATGTCAGCATCAGATATTGTTGTGCATGACCCAAACCTGACCCTTTCTGGGGTCACATGCTTCATACAATGTACTCCCAAAACCCCTTTGACCCCTTTATGTAACTACTGATTCTGTGGGGTTTGAGCTTTATTATTACTATTTCCAAATCACCCTTACTAATCACTATTTCCAACCCAGTTTTAAATAAATCTTTGTATTCTGCGCTTCCACTATATTCTTAGAACCTAGGTTCTGCCCCTCTTGTGTGATCCTTGCCTTGGGACCTTTGAGTTCCCTCTGAACTTGGACACATAAGGGCTGGCCCTTCCACACTGCACTCATTTCTGTCTGGTTATGCAAACCTGGGTGTAAGCACTGCCCGGGGTCCCTTGAGACCTTTAGGGAACTTTGACACACCCAGGTGTGAAAAAAGCTTTGAACACCATTGGCATTTGAGGTAGTTTATTCCATAACTCAGAGAGGAAGTCAAGAATCAGGCTTCTTATGGTTGTAACTTATTATTTTGCACTTTTCTGATGTAATTCAGTCATTTTTGGTATGTAATAATTTGTAACAAATATTGGGGTTGGCTAGTGAAAAGGGATGGGGTGACTATGCATGCTTTAGCTATTAGAAGGGTAGATAACATGCTTATAGGATCTGTTTAATAAATTCTGCATGTTTTACTTCCACACTTAGATAACATGCCTATAGGATCTGTTTAATAAATTCTGCATGTTTTACTTGTTACACCCCGCAATATTACATCCTGTAGTATTATATTATATTACCCTCTGCAATAATATATTACAATGATATTATGTCTAGCAGTATTAACTTACGACAGTATTCTACCCAGCAGTATTACATTACGGTGATGTTACGCTTCACAGTAATAAGTTACGACAGTGTTGCACCCTGCAGTATTGTACGTTGAATTTGTCGTAAGGTAATTGGCATCAGTCCAAGGAAAAGATTATTTAGAGATTATAAGGATTGTAAGTGATGAATAAATTCGTGAAGGTGAGAGGGGAAGCAAGTCGAAGAGAATGAATTTTGTTGAAATTTGGTATTTTGGGATAAAATACATCTCAAGCGAAAATACTCGGTATTTATGGACTAGTATCATACAAGGTACCACATGACCATAATAGTAAGGCGTATAAGGTATGTGAAAAGTGAGTAATATTTTAAGTAACTGGAAATAATTCTCAAATTTTCGAGTAATTGGTTAATTATCGGGTAACGAAACATTACCCGATTAACTAATAAGTGGATAAAATTTAATTAACTAACCACCCCACCCACGTGGCACAAGGCCACTACTTAAAGAGAATGACTCATAACAATGGTACATAGGTGTCTACACCAAGGAATAAATAAGGTTTAATTATCAAGATAAGACTTAAAAGTCTTATATCCATTGTAGGAATCTGGACAACCTTGAAATATGATACAATAATTTGGTATCAATCCATTTAAAAAGCTACAAACAGTAACAACTCCAACAAGACATCAAACGTTGGAACGAACAAAGCTAAGAATTAGATTACATCTCATTATATTTTTGGTCTTAAAGCCAAAAAACGCTAGAAGCAGAAGGAAATTTCGTTTCAATTTCAAAATCCAAGTTTAAATTCCATTCAAGAATTTCGCAGAAGCAGATTCATTCAAACAATTCAAGAAATAGGTATGTTAAGGCTATCCCGTCTTCCTTTTGGCATGATCCATACGATACGAACGAAACGTGCAAATGCACAAATTCCATGAATGACTCTACTCATAGAAGTAATAGAAATATCTATGTTCTTTAATTTCCATGTTTCATAATATTTTATCAGTTGTTCATGGGTCTCAGAAAAATACAAAAGTTGAAAAGATGTTACTTTATGACATTGCTCAAGAAGCAAAATGGTCTTATGACATTCCGAATGATTTTATTGACGTACTTTTCATGCATTGCATTCATGTGCATTGACTCATGACCAGATGGCGTTATATACACGTATATATGTAAATATATGTATATGGGATATGGGAAAAGGTTACGGCATTATATACGCACCACCACCTGATCAGCTGGTATATGATGATGATGTTGCCCACAGTGGCTGAAATATGATTCAAATGGCGTTATATACGCATATATGGGTATGTATTCAAATGGCGTTATATACGCATATATATGTATGTATTCAAATGGCGTTATATACGTGTATATATGTATGTATATGGGATATGAGAATGGGAATGACGTTATATACGCACCACCACCTGATCAGCTGGTATACGATTATGATTTTGCCCACAGTGGCCGATATGATATGATATGATGGGATGCCCTCAGAGGCTGATGATGTTATGAAACATATACCTATGCATGACCTGACGTTCATACGCATATGCATGATGCTGAAAGTAAGTTATGATTTACAAAGTTATTCAGACTTACGGGTTAAGTCATGTACTCCATATGTCTTCCATGTCTCCTATGTATTTATTTATGTGCCTTACATACTCGATACATTATTCGTACTGACGTCCTTTTTGCCTGGGGAAGCTGCGTTTCATGCCCGCAGGTCCTGATAGACAGGTCGAGAGCCCTCAAAGTAGGCTATCAGCTCAGCGGAAGATGATGGTGCGCTCCATTTGCTTCGGAGTTGCGTATTTGGTTAGTATGATTTAGACGTCTATTGTTTGGTATGGCGGGACTCTGTCCCAACCTTTGTGACATTTATGTACTCTTAGAGGCCTGTAGACATATGTCGTGTACGTAAAAGATTGTACGGCCCTATCGGCCTATGTTTGAGTTTATAAATGATTATGTTAGCCTATTAGGCCCATATGTCACATGTATATAATGATGTAATAAGAAAGGTACATTACGTTGGTACTCGGTCAAGTAAGGTACTAGGTGCCCGTCGCGGCCCATCGGTTTGGGTCGTGACATTACTTCCACACTTAGACACCATGCCTATATGACCCAAGTCAGCCTTTAATATTTAGATACCATGCTTGTAGGAATTAAAATCAGCTATAATAGAAATCATGTCTATAGGATCTAAAACCAGTTTAGTTAAAAATCAGTTTGACTCGTACTGTTCTGAATCAGTTTAAGCAACCTACTCCTGTTATTAATACGGTTTAGAAAGCATGCCTATAGGATCCAAATCACCTGTTTAAAAATTAACCGCTGCTCTGCTGCACTCCTAATCAGTAATAGATATCATGCTCATAGGACATCACCAATACACACTTAGGCAAGCCTTAGGTAATAATAATAAAATTGAATCCGCCTTTGCTAATTAGCAACTGCTACAACTAGTAGGCAGGCCTGATTCACACTTTTTATCTGAGTTGTGTACTAAATTGGTCTGCTTCAATAATTAAAATACTCTGCCTTAGTACTTTAAATTCTGGCCCTAATTGTGTTTAAGTCATGCTATTATGTGCATTGTCTGCGGAGGTATATATGAGCCTCTTAATTGTTTATATGTTTCCACTAATATGCAGTCCTACGTATTTTGTATGTCGCCTTAGCCTTTTTACCTTTAAAACCCAAGAGTCCGCCTAAATTCCTCCGGGACTGATAGGAATGAGACACGTAATAACATGCAATAGAGGTCGAGACCAATCCGCGCTTTAATACCTTAACGGGGTGGGAAGGGTAGATATGGATATGAACGGTGCGCTAATACCACGTGTATCCCCTCTTCTGAGAAGTGTCATACGGGGTATCGCATTAATGTGATCCATATTATAAATAAACCTAGGACCCCCCTCTTTTTTATATTCTCAAGTATTTGTAGAACTGTAATTCCTTTTCAAAATTTGCCTTTTAATAATTGTTTTCAAACTCTTTTGTGTTCAAACTTAAATCTCCTACTATTTGAGCCTATATTTGTCTATCTGCTAATTGTACAAAATTCACAAAATTGTCTGGCCGGGAACCACACTTGTGGATCCTGAGGTATGCCTAACACCTTCCCCTTAGGATAATTTCAAGCCCTTACCCTATCTCTGGTTATCAAACAAACTTAGAAATGAACCCTATAGGTGTCCTAATGCACCTTAAATCATTAGGTGGCAACTCTTCAAATGCAAACCCATTTCCCAAAAGGAATGAGTTGTCCTACCCCAAAAATGTCATAAACTTTATTTTCCGATGCAAAGAGGGAAAAAGGGGGCGCGACAGCGTGGCAACTCTGCTGGGGATCTTAGGCTTTTACCACTTCAGATTGTTCTTGTGAATTTGTACCTCCTTATGTTCAATTACTTGTTTAATTCCTTTAAGCATTTACTTTCCTTTTCAACTGTAAAACTGACTTATCTTCTTCGTTTCTTTCCTTTATTGCTACTTTAAATTATGAAACTGCTGTATTTATCGCTTTCTTAACGTGCAAATACGTGCCAACATGTTTTAATTATCGCATAATCATGCTCAACATCATACTCCACTCGTTCCAAACAAATACCATAGCAACGCTTATAATGAGTGGGTGCGCTCTTCCTATATCATTACCCCTCTAAATTCGAAAAGGCATATTTGCAGTAAAACTAGTCGATCAGCGGTACAGTCGACAGTTCTGTGCCTTCCCCCTTGAGTTGTCCGCCTAAGGGTACCAATCTAAAACCCCATAGAAACCTTACTCTGTCTAAATTGTGCATGCATCATGGTCAAACCTAGTCGGGTCAGTTATGTTGTCCACATAATGATCCTTTAAGATAGCTTTGTCCAAAAGTCCACTGGGTTTCCCTAAACCCAAACGGACATCATCACGTTCTGTGCATTTATTTGGAGAACTAAATGCTTCGTGCTAATTGTTGATATTAATAGTCGAGTCTGGTGGGGGTAAGGGCCTAATCTTGTTTACCTTGCAGAAATATGAAGAACGAGGTCCCCAGCTTCGGTATGGTTAGTACACCCTCACTCTTGCTAGACTAGTGGAGGAATCTTCCATCAAATGACCAAATCAACGAATGGAAAGAGAGGGCCGCCAAATCCAGTGAAAAGCTGGAGTATCTGGATTACAGCCTGTTGGAATTGGAAGGAAAGGTGAGGAAGAGAGTCACCGATTGCCAGAACGCCGAGGGAAATGAAGGAGAACATTCGGTAAAGGCATTTTTACTGGTGAACCTACGCGAGCTGGAGGATTTGATCAACGGGAGCATTCAACCTGAGGAAGGTCCTTCTGGGACCAAGTAGATAGGAGTTTATCTTTTTTGCTTTATCAATGTAATAAGGTCAATGGCCATTAGTGACTTTTATTTCTTGTTTATTTAGTGTCGTTTGGGATTCGCCTATCTTTATCAATAAAATGAGGCATTTAGCATTCTAAGTTCTCCAAATCAATTTGTCGCTAGGCCTACCTCGGGCACAAAGAGGTTCCCAAATTAGGACACGATTTACACACTATGTGTTTAAATATTGCAATACTTTTTATAATCCTCACTAACGTGATTACCTTTTGTTTTTATTTTTTTTATTATTCCCCTCACCAAAGGTTAGTTCGTGCACTCTGGCAACATCATCCTATTCCACGAGATCCAGGGGGCCTCCACCCACTCCTCATCTTAGTCCTGTCAAAAACAAGAACAAGGGCAAGATGGAAGATTTGAACAATGTCATAATGGAGAATCCAACTGAATAGGTAGAGGCCACTAATGGCCATGGTACTCAGGTTCATCAGGAAAATGTATCCCAACTTGAACAAAGCTGTTGAAATTCCAAGAAGAGCTCGATCAGGTTTGGAATCTGGCAAGCCTGTCATTTTCCCTCAACACCCCAGATATCAATTTCCCCAACACTCAAAACCCTACACCACCCCAAAACATCCCAAAGCAACAGAATCATCCCCCTCCTCACCATCACACTATTCCACCAAAGACCCAATGCAATACCTGCCATACCCCAAACAATATTACGTTGCTCATCCTGGAACCCCAAAACTCCACAAACGACCACTTTCACACCCACCATAACACCCCTATCTACGTGGAGACCATGCCACACTCCACTCAACCTATCTCAAGCACACCCGAGTCTGATGAAAAGGATTTGCTTATCAGGAACCTGGTTGAGGAACTTAAGAAATTGACTAGCCAGATTCAACGCGTAGAAGGAAGAAAGGGAATTGAGGGGCTGAACTATGATTATCTTTGCATACAGCCTGATGTCGAACTACCCGAGGGGTACAAACCTCCGAAGTTCGAAATGTTTGACGGTACAGGTGATCCAAGGGTCCATTTGAGGACGTACTGCGACAAGCTGGTTGGAGATGGGAAAGATGAGAGAATCCGCACGAAGCTCTTCATGAGGAGTTTGAAAGGAGATGTGTTGTCCCGGTACATTAGCCAAGATCCAAAGAAGTGGTCAAGCTGGGTAAGCGTGACATCCAACTTTTTGGACAGGTTCAGGTTTAACACAGAGAATGCGCCGGATGTGTTCTATATTCAAAATCTAAAGAAGAAGCCTACAGAAACATTTCACGAGTATGCTACTCGCTGGAGGTCCGAAGCTGCCAAGGTCAGACCTGCCTTAGAGGAGGAACAGATGAACAAATTCTTTATCCGGGCTCAGGACCTGCAGTATTATGAACGACTAATGATGATTGAGAACCACAAATTTTACAACATTATCAAACTGGGTGAAAGAATTGAAGAGGTTATCAAAAGCGGTATGGTTACAAACTTCGAGGCCTTGCAAGCTACAAATAAGGCTTTACAGTCCGGTGGTGTATCCAAGAAAAGGGACGTAGGGGCCGTGATGGTTGCACAAAGGACCAAATCTCCCCTCAAATACCAAACTTACCCAACACCTCCACTCACATATCATCCAACCCCAAATTACCAAGCACCTTCACCCTCATACCAAGCTCCACCACCAACTTATCAATCACCTCTACCTCCTACATATCAACCTACTTCACCCAGATACTCCCAACCCACTCATGTCTACCAAACCTATAATGCTCAACCATCCCACTATCAATCACCTCCTGCACGCCAAAACTTCCCTAGACCTCGACCTAACTTTGACCGCAGACCTCTAAAACAATATACGACCATTGCTGAACCCATTTACCAGTTGTACGAGAGACTCAAAGTTGCTGGTTATGTCACCCCCATCCCTGCTGCAACCCCTGAGAACCCTTCTCAGTGGGTTAACCCAAACAAATCTTGTGCATACCACTCCGGCATGAAAGGCCACACCATCGATGAATGTCGTTCCTTGAAAAACAAGATCCAGTCTTTAATTGATAACCAGATTATTGTGGCAAAGGAACCCACTCCAAATATCCGCAATAACCCTCTGCCAGACCATAAGGGTGGAGGTATCCACATGATTGAAATAGAAGATGATTGGGATCCCGAGGGATCAATCGGGTTGATTACAGAAGGCGATGACCCAAAGAAGCCAATAGTTACTCCCAATCCAATCATAGTCCAGATTCAACCATCTGAGGACGCTGAGGTGAACTTGTCTGTGCCACTCGAATTTGAAGCAACATCGTCCACAAAAACACCAGCACCTATTGAGGTTGAATTCGTGTCTACGGAAAATGCACTCGCACTATTTGAGGTTGCAGTTTTACCACCCAAGGCACATGCTCCGTTCGGAGTAAGGATAGCCACACCATCCCAGTAGCAATGTCGAGCATGACACCATTCCATACAAAGGCTGTACCTTGGGATTATACAGCCGAGGCGATGAGGAAAGGCAGGGTCAGGTTCGAAGAGACCGTTGCAGCACAGGGTATGACGAGAACTGGTAGAGTCTATACCCTTGAACATCTAGCTGAGTCTAGCAAGCAGGCCTCTAACCGGCCACCCATTATTGAGATGGGTCCAGACGATCTTTGGAGAAAGGTACAGGCCAAAGAATACTCGGTCATCGACCAGTTGAACAAAACCCCGACACAAATCTCCATTCTTGCTTTGCTAAAAAATTATGAGGTGCACAAGAATGCTCTGTTAAGGGTACTAAGTGAAGCATATGTCCTAAGCAACATCACCGGCGGGGAAATGGCTAACATGGTAGGACAAGTGCTAGAGAGCCATAAGATCACCTTTCATGAGGACGAGCTGCCACCTGAAGGGTTGGGGCACAACAAGGCACTGCACATTACCGTGCAATGCGAAAACTATTTTATCACTAGAATCCTGATCGATAGAGGTTCCAGTCTCAATATTTGTCCACTGGTAACACTCAAGAAGTTGGGTAAGGGACTACACGAGATAAAAGATGGAGCTATCAATGTGAAAGCCTTCGATGGTTTCCAGAGATCCACCATTGGTGAGATTGTCCTATGCTTGCAAATGGGACCAACATGGTTCAATGTCGATTTCCAGGTAATAGACGCGCCAGCATCTTACAATTTGCTATTGGGGCGGCCATGGATTCATGTTGCTGGGGCCGTAGCATCAACACTGCATCAGGCAGTAAAATTCGAATGGAATCATCAAGAGGTGATCATTCACGGCGACGGTAGCAACCCTATATACAGTCGCCAGACCATTCCGACAATCGGAGAAAGAAGGAAGCTAGGTGGAGAGACTTACCACCACATTGAACGGGTAAATGCTGTTGACAAAGATAAATGGTGGGATAACAAAATCGAGAGTATACTGAATTGGAGTGGGTACGAACCTGGCAAGGGGCTCGGAAAAAACCTCCAAGGAATCGCTAAGCCCATAAAACTCAAGAAGCATGGCACTACTTTCGGTCTAGGATATGATTACACCTAGGAAGAATTCATCAACTGGTCGCCACTATGGCGCGATTCTTACTATCCACTGGAGCAACCAATACCGCGTTTGGAGCAAACTTTCCAATAGGTCGAAATTATTTATGGGTCAGACGAAGAAGAAGCACTGGCAGCGGTGAAGAACTTGTTCCTAGAGGACAATGATATGGACTGTTGTGTAATTCTCGAGGAGGAGGGGGAGGAAGGCCCTTCCATACAAGCTGTGAGCTGAGGGGAACGCCTCAATAACTGGACCATCAGGACAACGAGAGCCCGGCGAGCCTCAGGGTAGCAAGGCTAAAACAAGCATCATGCACTATTTTTATTTTACTAAATGATTTTCTTTTCGCATTTTTCAATTACCGCAATAAGATCTTTAATGTTCAAAACAGTTATGCAATTTATCAAAGCATTCTGACTTTTCTTATAAATCAACACTCATTATCATTTTCTCTCATTACTTTACTTATACAGCATTACTATTACTTATCTTGATGAACCAATGACTGTGACATGCAACGAGACAACGCAACAAACAGACATTGATTCAGATAAAGATGACATACCTGACGAAATTGTTAAAGAAGTTGAGAACTTTGAGAACAGACCTAAGTCCAACCTGGACGAGACCGAAACTGTTAACCTGGGGAATGAATGTTATTGGACCAATCGAGACTGCCGCTTCCAACGGACACAGGTTTATCCTAGTAGCCATCGACTATTTCACCAAATGGGTCGAAGCAACATCTTACAGAGCAGTAACTAAGAGAGTCGTGGCAGAATTTGTCCGCGACCGCATTGTTTGTCGATTCGGGATTCCAGAGTCGATCATTAATAATAACGGCTCCAACCTCAACAGTGACTTGATGAAAGCTATGTGTGAAACCTTCAAGATCAAACACAAGAATTCCATAGCCTATAGGCCTCAGTTAAATGGAGCTGTTGAGGCTGCCAACAAGAATATCAAGAAGATATTGAGGAAAATGATAGAGAAGCATAAACAGTGGCACGAGAAGTTATCATTTGCTCTATAGGGGTATTGCACCACAGTACGCACATCAACTCGGGAAACCCCCTATATGATGGTTTATGGTACAGAGGCAGTCATTCCCACCGAGGCAGAAATTCCTTCCCTAAGGATCATACAAGAAGCCGAGCTCGACGACGTAGAGTGGGTGAAAAGTCATTATGAGTAACTAGCCCTTATAGACGGAAAGAGAATGAATACAGTTTGCCATGGTCAAATCTATCAGAACAGAATGTCCAGAGCCTTCAACAAAAGAGTCAAGCCAAGACAACTCACACCGGGACAGTTGGTACTAAAGAAAATTTTTCCGCATCAAGATGAAGCCAAAGGGAAGTTCTCTCCCAACTGGCAAGGTCCATACATGGTTCACCGGGTTCTGACAGGAGGAGCCCTCATACTTGCAGAAATGGACGGAGAAGTCTGGTCAAAGCCAATTAATTCAGATGCAGTCAAGCGCTACTATGTGTAATCTTTATGCTTGCCTTATATGATGTAAATTGAACTATGCCTAACTTGATTCCCATTTAAGAGGGGATACATAGGCAGCCCTATGGGTTCGGTCACAATTCAATAAAAATTTCATGTCCCCCCACAATTGGAAAATGGGGCAGAATTTTGATGAGGACCCTCAAAATTTCGAAGTAATCTCAGCCAATCACTGCACTAGCAACAGTTAGAAATGTCAACCCATCAAATTGGGGCAGAATTTTGAGGAGGACCCTCAAAATTCCATAGTAGGAGAGGTTGCAATGTCCCAAACCATGTCACAGTCATTGGTTCATCTGAAAAGCTATCTTAATTATATACTTATGTCATATTTTGACGAAATCATGCATGTTTATTACTAAAATTGCTTTGTTTAGCAACGCTACCCCAATAATACATATAGTATCACTAGATCAAAGCCGAGCAGGTCAAGCAAAGCCAGCGGTGATACGAACTAACTTCCCCCTTCTACAAAACTCACGATTTTTCTTTGGATGCAGGCACTTGGATTACGAAATCATCAAACATACTATACATTCATGGGACAAACATTATTCAGGAACACGACTCTCCGAACCGTTACACGTGCAAACATTTGCTATCAACATATGCCGGTGATGCCCTGTATGTCACAATGATCCCAGTAATCGCAACACCGCAATCTGCTATCAGTTAAGAAAGCTCTACTACCATTTGCCATTTTATTTCTTGCATAAGGCTAATACTCTGCCTTCTGAGGTTAAGCTCTACCTCCATCTGCATTTGCATTGCATAAGGCTACTATTCTGCCTTCCGAGACTAAACGCTTTCTTCATCTGTATTCTTGCATAAGGCTACCATTTTGCCTTCCGAGACGAAACGCTGTCTCCATCTGCATTCTTGTATAAGGCTACCATTCTGCCTCCCGAGACTAAACGCTGCCTCCATCTGCATCTGCACTTGCATTGCATAAGGCTACTATTTTGCCTTTCGAGGCTAAACGTTGTCTCCATCTGCATTCCTGCATAAGGCTACCATTCTGCCTTCTGAGACCAAACGTTGTCTCCATCTGCATTCTTGCATAAGGCTACCATTCTGCCTTCCGAGACTAAACGATGTCTCCATCTGCATTCCTGCATAAGGCTACCATTCTACCTTCTGAGGTTAAGCTCTACCTCCATCTATATTTGCATTGCATAAGGCTACTATTCTGCCTTCCAACTTGCATAAGGCTACCACTCTGCCTTCCGTGACTAAATTCTGTCTCCATCTGCATTCCTGTATGAGGCTACCATTTTTCCTTCCGAGGTTAAGCTCTACCTCCATCTGCATTTGCATTGCATAAGGTACCTATTCTGCCTTCCAACTTGCATAAGGCTACCATTCTGCCTTCCGAGACTAAATGTTGCCTCCATCTGCATTCTTGCATAAGGCTATCATTCTGCCTTCCGAGACTAAATGCTATCTCCATTTGCATTCCTGCATAAGGCTACCATTCTGCCTTCCGAGGTAAAGCTCTACCTCTCTCCGCATTTGCATCTTTGCATAAGGCTAGCATTCTACCTTCCGAGGCTAAGCTCCGCCTCCAATTTTCTTCGAGACTAAGCACTATCTCAAGCATCATTTATTTCATTTCTCTTACGGGCTAAGCTATGCCCTTCAATTTGCAAGACTAAGCTCTGTCTTGTCCGCATCATGCTACTGCATCTCATGGGCTGAAAGATCGCCTCATACTGCATCCATGGGTTGAAAGATTGCCAAATTATCCAAAGGCGTCATCATTCAGAGGCAACATCTTCATAGCCCGAGAACACCATGTCATGGCCAGAGGATCCATTTTTTGCATATCATTATTCAAAGGCATCATGGTTCGGAGGCACCATCCTCATATCCCGAGAGTATCATTTCATGGACTGCGAATCCTTATTGTACGCTTCATGGCCCAGGACAACATGGTCTAAGGACGTCATTCTAACCGTCCGTTTCATGGTCCGACGGGAATTTGCATCATGTTTAAATTTATGCGTGATATACGCTTGTATTGTTTCTAATTGCAGGTACACCGGCGAGCAACGACCATCCCGGCAGGAGAGATCTCGCTCCAGTTCCTGCATCTATGTCGAACCTAACTATTCCCACAAGTCGTCCGCTCACCCCGTCCTAGATATTACGTCCGTTCTTGAAAAGTCTCCATCGGCATACTCCGCCAGCGGATCCTGAACTACATATGGCCTGATTCCTATAAATCCAGGGATATGTAGGCAGCTCAGAAAGCCAGGGTGCGGCCTAAACCTCTTCGAACCGTTTCGCTCGGTCAAAATTGGCTATCATATCTTTACCCGACAACTCTTTCATCCTTCCCGGGTAAAGAGGGGCAGCTGTGATACCCAATTTTTCTCTATATATTTTCAATATGCAAAATAACTTAAAAATGGCATATATATATGCATATGTAAGCACATCCAAGTGGTTTTTTATTTCTTCATAATTTTAAAGGTTTATAAACCAATTTATTTCCCTTTTTTATCCATAAAAATCCAATAATTATTTCTAAAATTATTATTTTAGTAATTCATTTATTGGACTTTTATATTTATTCTAAAATATAGCTAAGGTAATTTTTTGTATATTTTTATAAATTTATTTAGTATTTTAAAGCTAAATTGCACATAATTGCAATATTAGCCCTTTTAAGATTCAATTGTGTTTTATATTCATAAAATTAAGTCCTATATTTTTAAATTGTTAATTATATGTCATAAATCATTTTGGTGCTTTCAATTTATTTTCAGAAATTAATTTATAATTTTTTATAATTTAAAAAGGGGAAAATTGGCTATTTAAAGAATAGCCCAATTACATTTCAATTTTAGCCTAAATCTGACCCCAAATTAAACCCAATTTCCCCGGCCCAATTCCCATTCAAACTCGACCCCTAACCCAATTAAACGACCCAACCCGGATTCCCCACCTACCCGCTTTAATCCAGGCCCTTGATCAATCAGATCAACGGTCAATATTCGCCCTTTCCATTTTTAACCTTAAACAACCCCTAAACCTGCCTCATTCTTCACCAAACGCTGCCTTTGAATCCCTCTTCTCTTAGTTCTCTCTGAAACCTCACACGAACCCTAGTCGCCGCCATCTAATCCCACCCTAATCCACCTCAACCCCTGCCTAATCCATGGCCTCTCATGGCCATTGGAGATATGTATCAGCCTCCTATGGCTCCTAGGTGTTTGTTTCTATGGTTTCATGGCCAGACCTCGAAGGGACCTGGTCCAGTCCTTGCTCGACTTCTGTTCATGGCCTTTCTCCGGCCATTCATGACCTTTCTCCGGCCATTCATGGCCTTTCAAGGCAGATCTTTGACCTTCCTCTAGCAAATCCAACAAATCCCTGCAATAGTGGAGATTATGTCGAGCCTCGTACTCATGTCCGTATCCCCTCCTATCAACCCACCTCCTAGCTAAAGAGAGAAACAGTGGAGGTGGTGCATCCTAAGCTATCAGTGGTAGAGGTGGCTGAAACTGCAGGAACCGCTCCAAGGCCCAAACCTAATATACAATTTGGACGTAAAATTTAAGGTATATTTTTGTGATGTATGTTTTAATGAAGAGAGTATTTGACTATGTTTCACCTGCAGTAGCGGCATAAATCCTACAATGTCTCGTTGGGTGCCCATGCATGCCCGGCACCTCTGCCTTACAAGTAACCAAGAACAGCAACGCCCCAGCTATACTGATGTAAATCATCTAGCCGTTTAAGATGATGAAGAAATATCAAGTAACCTAGTGTACTGGTTAATATGAAGATCCGGTGTATCATGAGTAATGTCAGCATGCATGGCCTCCAAATGCAGCGGACGGGTGTCAACACAAGACGACTAGCCCCAACCAATGCACCCTCATCCTCTGGCCAGAAACAGGTGAGCCGCTGCAATATCTCCAGGTACTAATCTCCCGTATAATCTCTCATGGCATGCGACAAAGCAACAAGAAGTCCATCAACCGGTAGCCTATATAGAATCTCCACGTCCTGCAGCGTGATAGTGGCCTTGCCAATGGGCAAATGGAATGTGTGCGTCTCTGGTCGCCACCGCTCTATTAAAGCCGTGATCAACGACCAATCCAGCTGCAGCCGGCTGTCACGACCCTAAACCGTACGCGGTCGTGATGGCGCCTATCGTGAAATAAAGCAAGCCGACACAAATCCTCAAACCAATTAAATAGTTATAATAATTCATTTTAAGTCATTTATATACTATAAATCCCAAAATAAAGAGTGAAATAGAACAATTGCGGAAACAACATCGCCCGACATCGGAGTGTCACCAGTCATGAGCATTTAAACATCCGTCTAAGAGTATGAAAAAGGACTACATAGTCTATTATAGAGCTAGGACAAAGGAAAGTAAAGATATGAGGGAGAAGCACTGGGCTGCGAATGCCGAACAACTACCTTGTCAACTCCAAATAAGCCTGCAGTGGAAGCAAATCAGCCCTCACTAGCGTGGCCCGAGACTCCTGAATCTGCACACAGGGTGCAGGGAGTAATGTGAGTACGCCAACTCAGTAAGTAATAAAAGTAAAGGCAGTTGAGCGATAAGAAAACACGTAAATCACAGCAAAATGCTACAAAGAGGCAGTATAAAACCAGAACAATGTAATAAAACAGTAAAAGCTCGTAGAAACATCTTAGTTCAGTAAAAACCTCTTTAAAACATCTTTTAGTAGTTTAAACGAGTGAATGAAAAGCAGTGAGAAAAGATAGTCACATAAAATCAGCCCCTCGGGCAAAATACCAACAGAATCAGCCCCTTGGTTATCTCACAATCACTCGTACCGGCCCCTCGAGCAATAACATGGAACAACATCAGCCCCTCAGGCTATATCACATCTCACACTGGGTACCCGTGCTCACCGGGGATGTACAGACTCCTGGAGGTACCCCTTACGGCCCAAGCGCAATAACAAGCCATCTCGTTGCGTAACAAATCAGGCCCTCAGCCTCATAATCACGAATCAGTACAATATCGTTGCAGCGTACAACTCGATCTCATAATAACCTCACAACACAGGCCCTCGACCTCACTCAGTTAGAAATCTCTAAAAGCCACTCGGGCACAATAAAATATGATATTCAGCCCAAAATATCATTTAAGATGTCAAAATAGAGTAAATACGGCTGAGTTATAAAAATAGCAGAATACAGCATGACTGAGTACAAATATGAAATCAAAACAATGAGGAATAGCAGTAAAAGTCCCCTAAGGGTCCAAAACAGTTGGCACGGGGCCCAAATATGGATTTCAGCCCAAAACATGATGATAGCAAACAGTTTTCAATCAAATACGCGATTAAACAGTCATACGGGACGGACTAAGTCACAATCCCCAACGGTGCACGACCCCACGCTCGTCATCTAGCATGTGTGTCACCTCAAAATAGCACAACGATGTGAAATCCGGGGTTTCATACCCTCAGGATAGCATTTAGAATCATTATTTACCTCTATCCGGGCCAAACTCTAGCCCGCGATGCCTTTGCCTCAAATCTATCAAAAATTAGAATCATGACGTCAAAATATGTTAAGGGAACGAAGCCCAAGCGAAAATAATCAAATTATAATACAAATCCTGAAATTAACCAAACCCGACCCCCGGGCCCACGTCTCGGAATCCGATAAAAATTATATCAATAAACTCCTTATCCTCCCACTTGTCCGTCCATTGTTGATACCCAATTTTTTTTTTACATATTTTCAATATGCAAAATAACTTCAAAATGGCATATATATGCATATGTAAGCATATCCAAGTGTGTTGTTATTTTTCCATAATTTTTAAAGATTTTTCAACCAATTTATTTCCTTTTTCTATCCATAAAAACCCAATAATTATTTTCAAAATTATTATTTTGGTAATTCATTTGTTGGACTTTTATATTTATGCTAAAATATAGCTAAGATAATTTTTTTGTATATTTTTACAAATTTATTTAGTATTTTTAAGCTAAATTACACATAATTACAATACTAGCCCTTTTAAGAGTCAATTGTGTTATATATTCATAAAATTAAGTCCTATATTTTTAAATTATTAATTATATGTCATAAATTATTTTTGTGCTTTCAATTTATTTTCAGAAATTAATTTACTATTTTTATAATTTAAAAAGGGAAAAATTGGCTATTTAAATAATAGCCCAATTACCTTTCAATTTTAGCCTAAATCTGACCCCAAATTAAACCCAATTTCTCTGGCCCAATTCCCATTCAAACCCGACCCCTAACCCAGTTAAACGACCCAACCCGGATTCCCCACATATCCTCTTTAATCCAGGTCGTTGA
Source organism: Nicotiana sylvestris (assembly GCF_000393655.2). Classification (NCBI taxonomy): domain Eukaryota; kingdom Viridiplantae; phylum Streptophyta; class Magnoliopsida; order Solanales; family Solanaceae; genus Nicotiana; species Nicotiana sylvestris. The sequence continues at coordinate 134,281,041 of NC_091062.1, read as the reverse complement.
TCATTCAGATCAACGACCAATATTCGCCCTTTCCATTTTTAACCTTAAACGACCCCTAAACCTACCTATTCTTTACCAAACGCCGCCTTTGAATCCCTCTTCTCTCAATTCTTTCTGAAACCTCACACGAACTCTAGCCGCCGCCATCTAATCCCACCCTAATCCACCTCAACCCCTACTTAATCCATGGCCTCTCATGGCCATTGGAGATGTGTATCAACCTCCTATGGCTCCTGGGTGTTTGTTTCTATGGTTTCATGGCTAGACCTCGAAGGGATAAGGTCTAGTCCTTGCTTGACTTCTGTTCATGGCCTTTCTCCGGCCATTCATGGCCTTTCAAGGCAGATCCTTGACCTTCCTTGGTAGATCGGTAACTTTCAAGGTCTTTCTCACCTTTTCTGGGTTTTTTGAAACCCTAATCTTTAAGATCTTTCAATTTTCTTCAGATCTATCTTAGATTTGTGCTTACTACGAACTTCTTAAGTGTTTTCGTGAAGGTCTCTCGATTTTCTTTCAAAACAACTCTTCATTTTTCAACGATTAGGGTTTTCCTTTAAGTTTTTTTAAAGATCTTGCCTCTGATTTTAATATTGTTCGTGATTTTGCTATGTTTAAAACGGCTTGCTCATGTTGTTCTTCTATCTATTTTAGCATGTTAAAAACCCTAGTTCCTTTTTTATCCGAGTTCTGAAATTGTTTGCCTAAACGTGTGCTTATTTTAAGCTCTTTGTTTTTGAATATCTTCTCCTTGTTTGACTTATCTGATTTAAGTTCTTTTCATCTCTTAAACTCGACTACTATCGAAGCCCTAATTTCTTAAAAAAGGATTTTTTCTCACTTATTACTACTGTGAGACCTTTACTTGTTTCTGATTTATCTTACACTACAAGAAAAGAGATCTTTAATGACCATTTCTTCACGAAAGGAAATTAATCCAGTCGTTATATATGTACTTATAGCGGCCAATATTTATTGTCGTCGTTAAAGTTATTTTTTATTATAATTTTTACGAGGGAATAATTTGTGGTCCTTCAAATTGTGTCAGTCCCGTCGTTAAATCTTAATAAAAACAAAAAACAAGCGCTAATTTTTCCCTCCTTTATTTTCTCAACTAACTATCCGCACATTACCCCCAAATTATCAAAAAACCCCCTACAATCTCTCGCCTAAAATGCTATCCCAAAAGACGCAGAACAACTTCAGCAAAGAAGAGGCAAAGAATCACGAACAAATAGGGCTCTCGCTGCAACTGGCCACTACTCGATCGACGAAGAAGTTCTGAAATTAACACTATATATACAGAGCAGAGCAGAACTCAACAGATAATCACAAAAAAATTTGGGCTTGTGTACTTAGCTTATAATCTGTCTTCTCTGGTGAATCTGTGTCAACGCTAATAGGATTCCGTTCTCCTTCTCGTCGAGGTAAAGTCAAATTATAACTACCCTTTAATGTTGTTGTTTTATGTTTTGGACTGATTTTCAACTTGTTTTCATGGAGTTTTCGGCTGAAATGTTGGTGGCATTTTGGAGCTAGTTTTTCTGGATTTTAGTTTTCGTTTTACTATTGCATTTTGGGGTTGTTTTGGGATTATTTTGGAGCTAATGTTGAGCTGATTTTGTCCAATAAAACAACTGGGTTTGGGATGAGTTTAATCGATAGGAAGAGAAAAGATGAACTTAGGTGTTGGGATTTTTGAGAGAGGGTAATGATGAGCTTGGATGATATTTGGATGATTTTTCCTTCTGCTTTTTCGTATCTTTTTGTTGGCTTCTTTTCCGATCTCCTCCCTCTGTTCTCTCTCCGTTACTCTATCTATACTCCCCCTGTTTTCGTCCGTCAAGTTAGAATGGTGAATCTGTGTTGCTAAACTTGTAGTAATAACTATTGTCAAATCGTGTCTTTTTTTATCTCTCTGCTTTTCAAATATTGGATTTCTTCTTAGAATTATATGTATATTTTTCAGATTTATAGTTACATTGACGCCCTTTATGGCGAGGCTTCTTGTAGTACCCCTGCTATTTGTTTGCTTGCTGGAAGATTAAGATTTAAGAATCAAACATGCTTGTAGGAATTAAATTTTCCTCTTAATTTGTAACAATATGTGGTTAGATGTGGTGTTCCTTAGTTCTTCAAGTCCATAATCTTTCTCTTCTTTCTTGTTCCAGCAGTGTTTTAATTGGTTAATGTAGTTGATGAGAGAGATTAGTTTAGCTTTGTTCTTTACAACTTTTTCATCTCGAAAGAGATGATCGTCTTTGCTAAGGAAATCTAGAAAATAACTATACAATAATTAAGATCTGCTAAGTCAGAGATGCCACTAATCTGTTTTGGTAAAATGCTTTATGCATGTTTTGTGTGAATTTAAAGTCACATTATTCAGTCAACTAAAGTTAGCATATTTTACTTCGTTTATGTAGTAGACCTCTGGTTATATGAATTGGCTCAAAAGAACTTTCATGTTATCATAATCTATGAATTGTAAATATATCAATATTGTTGAAGTACTGCAGAAAGTAACAATATAAAATTCACTAAGTTGTTTCCATGATAAATCATCACCAACCTGTGGTGATTAATTAAAAGCTCTAAGCAGCACTTTTAACTAGGAGATTGAGGGGGAAGTCACATGTTTTAATTTGGTTTAGGTGAATAACCTGCTTTAGTTTATTCTTTGTCTGACTTTGCTCTCTTCCCATATCTTGAATCAATGAATCCACTTTCAACTTATCCTTGTCCATTTCGATCAGATATCTATCTGAAAGAATCTCAAGTCCTACTACTGAGAAAAACCACATCCATCAAGTATTGTAACTACATAATCTTTATCCTTTCCAACAAAGAAACAGACAATATCGAGGTACAGATTTTGTACATCATCATCTGATAGTAAATCATAGCTGATTTTGAGTTTTTCTAGGATCTTATTGTCAGGGATTGCCTTTAGTTTCCTTAATGCACATTCCCACACCTCTATACTTCTGTCACAAAGAGAAGAACCTAAAACTTTGAGATCCAAAGGAATCTCTTTACAATGAAGTATCACATTTTCTGAAAGGTTCTTGTGATCTTCTGAAGGTTGTTCTTTTCCAAAAGCATACCAACTGAAGAGTCGAATTGATTCTTGGGCATTCAATGGCATGAACTTATACATCTTACATCTGCAGACCTCACTAGCATCAAATAGGTGTTGATTTCTAGTTGTAATGATAAGTTTACTACCCGGAAAAAACCATTATCGCATCCCAAGTACAATATTTAACTGATCTCTATAATCTACATCATCGAGAACAAGAAGAATTCTTCTGCATCGAGTGGCCTCTTGAATCTTGTTGACTCCTTCATCGACATTGTATATCTTCTCAACCTTCTTCCCCAGAACACTTGAAATAAGTTGTCTTTGTATACTTACAAGACCATCATGTCTTTCTGAAGTTTTATTTACATCAGCAAGAGAGCTGCTGCCATCAAATTTGTCAAAGTTCATATTGTAAGTTGTCTTAGCTAGTTTAGTTTTACCTATACCTCCCATCCCATATATAGCCATAATATCAATACTAGTTGATCCATATTTCAATCAGAGACTGAATATCTCTAACTCGAGAATCTATTCCAACTGGATGGAGAGCAACACTTAAAACTGCGTGATTTAGTTTTCATGCAGCCACCTTCACAATCTCTTGAATAAACTTTGACTCACACCTAAAAATTGGATTGTATTTAATACCATCTATAGTCAGGAATAAAGCACATACTCTGCAATGGAACAATTTGAAATCCACTAATATAAAACTACCTATAAACATCAAGCTAGTAAAAGTTTACCCATCAGTTTTATTCTATAAGACCATTCCTCCCAAATCAGCAACTTCTGTTAGAGCAGCCTTCCATTCCTTCACCTTATGCAACAATTCCAGTCTCCTTCCTTCGGTCCCGGATTTACATCTCTCTTCATATATTAAAGAATCTTGTTCAAAACTACCTTTTTGTTTCCTCACTTTTGAGGGATCCACATCATAAAACACGGGTAGAACAAAACGTCGAAAAGCTCTCTTACTCTCAAGTATAAACAAAAGTTCATCAAGGCACCTCTCTGAAGAGGTATACTCTTTAGTGAAGACAACAATGAGAATTCTTGATTCTTGAATTATTTTCTGCAATTCTTTACATCCCTTTTCATCTATCTCAAGTTCGTCAACCTTGAATGTGCGAATACCAACATTTGATAAAGCTAAAAAAAGATAATCTCCAAAGGACAGGCCTATTTAGGTTGCCAAACTCAGAAATGCATGATAAGAAAACTGAGTCACTTTTTGTTTTGTTTTGATCAGTCACTGATAAACGATTGTTCTTTGATAAGAAATTGTCTAGAACCATAGAAGAGACAAATAGGCGAGCGTAAAACTTGTCAATTCATGATAAATATACAAGTTGAAGTGTTTTGCTTATTTTTTGGCTTGTTGAATAAATGTTTACTTCTGGCTAATACATTATTTTAATCATATATACATATATATATATATATTACACATGCAACAGATTATGGCACCTGATAAGAAGTGGATGGAACTTATCCATGACCGACTTGGTAATGCTTACAAGCTTGGGGTGGACAATATTTTGTATTTTGCTTTTACAAGATTAAGTGAAGCGCGTGTAATACGTTGTCCATGTATCAAATGTTGTAATACATCTTCGGGAACACGTGAGATGGTTAAGTCACATTTAATAGTACATGGAATAATTCAAAATTATACTTTTTAGTATCATCACGGGAAAAAGTTAGGTGAGCCACAATTAAATTCAGAAGATGTAGAAGATGATGACATTGAAGAAGCTTATGGTGAGGATGAAATACATGGGATTATAAGAGATTTATACCCTGATTTTGATGCAGACAATACGAACATTGATGGTGATGATTTTCTTGAGGAGGAACCAAATCTTGAAGAACAAAAATTCTATAGGCTTTTAAAGGATTTTGAGCAACCATTGTACCAAAATTCAAAAGTTTCTAACTTTCTACTATGGTTAAATTGCTTCATATCAAAAGTATTGGGCGTTGGAGTCATGAGTCATTTACAATGTTGTTGAAGATGTTGACGGAAGATCTATTGCCTGCTGAATCAAACTTGCCAGATTCATATTATGAGGCAAAGAAGATAATTCGGGATCTTGGACTTTCTTACAAGAAGATTGATGCATGTAACAATAATTGCATGTTATATTAGAAGGATGACAAATTTCTTGAATCTTGCAAAGTTTGTGGAGCATCTAGATGGAAAGAGGATAAACATAGTGGAGAAACTAAATTTAAGAGTGGGAAAAAGATAGCGCACAAGATTTTACGTTATTTTCCCTTAAAGCAAAGACTCCAAAGATTGTTTATGTCCTCAAAGATATCATCTTTAATGACATGGCATCAAGAAAAAAGAGTTGACGATGGAATGATGAGGCACCCAGCTGACTCAATGGCATGGAAAAAGTTTGATGAACTTCACCAGTCTTTCGCCGCTGAACCTCGTAATGTTCGACTTGGACTTTATGTCGTTGACGTTGGGTTTTATGTCGTTGAAAGTACATACGATTAACGAATGGAATTCCGGTTGCCAAACACTAACAACGACTGAAAATTAGTTACTGCTAGTGAAGTGTTTAACGACTGGAACGACATTTAATGATGGGAAAATCCCCTCGCTAATGTTGGTATAACGACTGGATTCCTTTCTATCGTTAAAAGAATTTTTACGATGGGATCAAAATCCAATCGTTTACCTTTAACGACGGAGGCACTAACGACCGGCGTCGACCGATTTTTACCGCATCGTAATTGATTGATAACGACTGGATTTAGAGTTTTAACGACCGAATTTCCCATCGTTAAAGAGCTATTTTCTTGTAGTGTTACCTGATACTATGTTCTTCTTCACTATTGATTCTATGTGACTGCTTGACCTACTTGACTACTGAGCTTCGAATATTTTCTTGCTACTGAATCCTAGCTTATTTCTGCCACTACTGTATGTTTGTGTTATCTCTTTTGCCAATATGCTTGGCCTAGCATGTCTGATGCTTCTGTTCACTCTATTTATATACTGAAGTGTAGAATCATGTTTCTTCCGTGATTGATCTTGACCTTGGAACTGATTGCAAAAGCTTTATTTTTATGAACCCAAATTTTACTCGCCTGTTTAAAATTAATTGATTCCTTTCCCTTTACTGTGATGTTTTACCTTGCTGAATCCTTTCCCAAAATAAGCCTATTTTGTACTTAGACTTGATTGTTTACTTCATGCTTTTACTGCCCCTTATATGGCAATAATCAATCTGTCCCCAAACTGATTTCCTTCCTTAATTAAACCTGCTACTACCCGTTAAACAGTGATTCTTAATTAAAGGGAATCACTTGTGTTAATTGATTCTGATTTGTGATTGTTTCCATGTTTGTGTTAAGACTTTACTTATTACCTTACTTTTCACTCATTTTCAAAAACTATAAATACCCACCCCCTCTTCTTTCAAAGACACGAACAAAAGAAATTGAGTTTAGAACACACACTTACACTAAAAACTTTCTCTCTTTTCTCTACTACTACTTGTGCTACTACTTTGTCTAGCCGGCTGAAAGCCAAGGCTAGACTGTGGAATCTTGCTTATTTCTTTCTTTCTACACTTTGCTTCTCTATTGGTATGTCCTAGTTAATTTTCAAGCATCAACAACAACATGTTTCTTTAGCTGTTTCAGTTTCTTTCACTCTTGCATGCTTCTGCTCATTTTTATGCAGTCAAGTTACATTACTAGCATGCTGTAATATGCTCCCTCCCCTTTTAAATTAATGTTTCCTATGTATGTATTCTATCAGTCACTTGTTATGTGTTTGCTGATTTATGAATCCTGAACCCCATATCCCCTCTATGTGTTTGTGTTCTCTGGCTGGTTTGTGGGCATGTCAGCATCAGATATTGCTGTGCATGACCCAAACCTGACCCTTTCTGGGGTCACATGCTTCATACAATATACTCCCAAAACCCCTTTGACCCCTTTATGTAACTACTGATTCTGTGTAGTTTGAGCTTTACTACTACTGTTTCCAAATCACCCTTACTGCTCACTATTTCCAACCCAGTTTTAAATAAATCTCTATATTCTGCACTTCCACTATATTCTTAGAACCTAGGTGCTGCCCCTCTTGTGTGAGCCTTGCCTTGGGACCCTTGAGCTCGCTCTAAACTTGAACACATAAGGGCTGGCCCTTCCACACTGCACTCGTTTCTGTATGGTTATGCAAACCTAGGTGTAAGCACTGCCCGGGGTCCTTAAGACCCTTAGGGAACTTGGACCCACCCAGGTGTGAAGAAAGGCTTTGAACACCTTTAGCATTTGAGGTTGTTTATTCCATAAATCAGAGATGAAGTCAAGAATCAGGTTTCATATGGTTGTAACTTCTTATTTTGCACTTTTCTGATGTAATTCAGTCATTTTTGGTCTGTAATAATTCGTAACAAATATTGGGGTTGGCTAGTGAAAAGGGATGGATGACTATGCATACTTTAGCTATTAGAAGGGTAGATAACATGCTTATAGGATCTGTTTAATAAATTCTGCATGTTTTACTTCCATATTTAGACACCATGTCTATAGGACCCAAGTTAGCCTTTAATATTTAGATACCATGCTTGTAGGAATTAAAATTAGCTATAATGGAAATTATGTCTATAGGATCTAAAACCAGTTTAGTTAAAAATCAGTTTGACTCGTACTCTTCTGAATCAGTTTAAGCAACCTACTCCTTTTATTAATATGGTTTAGAAAGCATGCCTATAGGATCCAAATCACCTGTTTAAAAATTAATCGCTGCTCTGCTGCACTCCTAATTAGTAATAGATATCATGCTCATAGGACATCACTAATACACACTTAGGCAAGCCTTAGGTAATAATGATAAAACTAAATCCGCCTTTGCTAATTAGCAACTGCTACAACCAGCATGCATGCCTGATTCGGACTTCTTATCTGAGTTATGTACTAAATTGGTCTACTTCAACAATTAAAACACCATGCCTTAGTACTTTAAATTTTGACCCTAACTGTGTTTAAGTCATGCTATTATGTGCATTATCTGCGGAGGTATATATGAGCCTCTTAATTGTTTATATGTTTCCACTAATATGCAGTCCTACGTGTTTTGTATGTCGTCTTAGCCTTTTTACCTTTAAAACCCAAGAGTCAGCCTAAAATCCTCCCTCTTATAGGAATAGTAGTCCTAAATTCCTCCGGGACTGATAGGAATGGGACGGGTAATAGCATGCAATAGAGGTCGAGACCAATCCGCGCTTTAATACCGTAACTAGGGTGGGAAGGGTAGATATGGATATGATGACTGGTGCGCTAATACCACGTGTATCCCCTCTTATGAGGAGTGTCATACCGGGTATCGCATTGATGTGATCCATATTATAAATAAACCTAGCCCCCCTCCTTTTTATATTCTCAAGTATTTGTAGAACTGTAACTCATTTTCAAAATTTGCCGTTTAATAATTGTTTTCAAAGTCTTATGTGTTCAGATTTAAATCCCCTACTATTTGAGACTATATTTGTTTGTCTGCTAATTGTACAAAATTCACAAAACTGTCTGGCGGGGAACCATACTTGTGGATCCTAAGGGGTGCCTAACACCTTCCCCTTAGGATAATTTTAAGCCCTTAACCTATCTCCGGTGATCAAACAAACTTAGAAATGAACCCTATAGGTGTCCTAATGCACCTTAAATCATTAGGTGGCGACTCTTCAAATGCAAACCCAGTTCCCAAAAGGAATGAGTTGTCCTACCCCAAAAATGTCAAAAACCCAATTTTTCAATGCAAAGAGGGAAAAAGGGGGCGCGACATCCATATCAAAAGTACCAAAATCCGACCACAAATGACCTCTCAAACCCTTAATCAAAGGTCTCCAATCTCAAGCCCTAGTTTCTTCAATATTTACCCACAAATTTCCATAAATTTCAGGCCTAATCAATGAAATAGCAACATTGGAACGAGTTTTATGTTCAAAAAGCTTACCTCAATGAATTTCCCTCTGATTCCCTCTTCAAAATCCCCCAAGAAGCTCCAAAATCGATTTTAAAATGGTGAAGAAAGGCTGAAAATCGCGAAGGAGGGTCTATATACTTTCTAGCCCAGGAATACCGCACCTGTGGCCTCAAACACGCACTTGTGTGACCGCACCTGTGGTCCATGGGTCCCACCTGCGGAATTTACTTATTTTCCCAAAACCGCATCTGCGATCAAATACCTGCACCTATGCCATCGCAGGTGCGCTCAACTCTCTGCATCTGCGGCTCCTGCCTTTCACGTCCTTGGCCACATCTGCGGTCCTTTCTACGCATCTGCGGCATTGCACCTGTAGTCCCCAATCCACAGGTGCGGAAACAACAGGAGCAGAAAAATTCTGCAACTTCTCCACAAATCCAAACTCTCCGTCAACCATCCGAATCCATCCCGAGGCCGTCGGGACCTCAACCAAACATGTCAACATATCCCATAACCTCATTCGAACTTGTTCCAATCCTCGGAATACTCAAAACAACATCAAAACACCAAAATTACATCGGATTCAAGCCTAAGAATTCCAAAAACTTCCAAATTCCGCTTTCGATCAAAACGTCTATCAAACCTCGTCCGAATGACCTGAAATTTTGCACACAAGTCAAAAAGGATACAACAGACCTACTCCATCTCCCGGAATTTCATTCTGACCCCTATATCAAAATCTCACCTATCAACTAGAAAATGCCAAAATTCCAATTTCGCCAATTCAAGCCTAAATCTACTCCGGACCTCTAAAACACTTTCCGATCATGCTCCTAAGTCCCAAATCACCTCCCGAAGCTATTCGAACCATCGAAACTCACATACGAGCCCTTTTTCACATAAATAAATATCCGATTGACTTTTCCAACTCAAGCTTACTCAAAAGAGACTAAGTTCTCAAACCTTACCAAAACCTCTCCGAACCTAAGCCAACCAACACGATCACACATAATACAGCTGAACAAAACAATAGGAAGCAGAAATGGGGAAAACAGAGCGGTAACTTATGAAACGACCGGTTGGGTCGTTACATTCTCCCCTTCTTAAACAAGCGTTCATCCTCGAACGAGTCAATAAACATACATAAAGCCTCAAATAGGTGAGGATATCTGCTCTGCATCTCCCGATCGGTCTCCTAGGTAGCCTCCTCCACGGGCCGACCTCTCCATTGCACTCTTACTGAAGCTATATCCTTTGACCTCAAGTTTTGAACCTGACGCTCTAAAATAGTCACTGGCTCCACATCATAAGTCAAATCACCATCTAACTGCACCGTGCTGAAATCTAAAACATGAGACCGATTGCCAATATACTTCCAGAGCATAAAAACATGAAATATCGGATGCACACTCGATAAGCTGGGTGGCAAAGCAAGATTGTAAGCCACCTCCCCAATCCTCCGAAGCACCTCAAAAGTCCCAATGAACCGAGGACTCAATTTACCCTTCTTCCCAAATCTCATAACACCCTTCAGGGGTGAAACCTTCAACAGGACCTTCTCACTGACCATTTAGGACACATCCCAAACCTTCCTATTAGCAATAACTCTTTTCTCTTGACTGCGATGTACGAAGCCTCTCCCGAATCACTTTCACCTTGTCTAAAGCATCCTGCACCAAGTTTGTACCCAATAGCCTAGCCTCATTTGGCTCAAACCAACCAACTGGAGATCTACACCGCCTCCTATACAAAGCCTCATATGGAGCCATCTGAATACTCGACTGGTAACTGTTTTTATAAGCAAACTCTACGAGCGGTAGAAACTGATCCCATGACCCTCCAAAATCAGTGACACAAGCGCGCAACATGTCCTCTAATATCTGAATAGTGCGCTCGAACTGCCCGTCCATCTGAGGGTGAAAAGTTATGCTCAACTCAACTTGAGTACCCAATTCTCGCTGCACAGACCTCCAAAATTGTGAAGCAAACTAAGTACCTCTATCTGAAATGATGGAAATCGGGACACCATGCAAGCGAACAATATCTCGGATATATATCTCTGCCAACCACTCTGAAGAATAGGTAGTACACACCGGAATGAAGTGCGCGGACTTGGTCAGCCGATCTACAATCACCCAAATAGCATCAAACTTCTTCAAAGTCCGTGGAAGACCAACTACAAAGTCCATGGTGATCCACTCCCAGTTCCACTATGGAATATACATCTACTGAAGTAAGTCGCCCGGTCTCTGATGCTCATATTTCACCTGCTCACAATTGAGACACCGAGCTACAAATCCCACAATATCCTTCTTCATTCTCCTCCATCAATAATGTTGTCTCATATCCTGATACATCTTCGCGGCACCCGAATGAATAGAATACCGCGAGCTATGAGCCTTCTCTAGAATCAACTCTCGAAGTCCATCAACAATGGGTACACATATCTGGCCCTGCATCCTCAACACCCCATCATCACTAATGGTCACATCTCTGGCATCATCGTGCTAAACTTTGTCCTTAAGGACAAGCAAATGAGGATCATCATACTGGCGCGCTCTGATGCGATCATATAAGGAAGACCGAGAAATCACACAAGTCAATACCCGACTGGGCTCCGAAATATCCAACCTCATAAAACGATTGGCCAAGGCCTGAACATCAACTGCAAGAGGTCTCTCCCCAACCGAAATATATGCCAAACTCCCCATACTTACCGCCTTCCTGCTCAAGGCATCGGGCACCACATTGGCCTTCCACGGATGGTACAAAATGGTAATATCATAATCCTTTAGCAACTCCAACCATCTCCGCTACCTCAAATTGAGATCCTTCTACTTGAACAGGTGCTGGAGGCTACGATGATCAGTAAACACCTCACAAGACACACCATACAAATAATGCCTCCAAATTTTCAACGCTTGAACAATGGAAGCCAACTCCAAATCATGAACAGGGTAGTTCTTCTCATAGGGCTTCAACTGACGAGAAGCATAAGCAATGACTCTACCTTCCTGCATCAACACACACCCAATACCAACTCTCGAAGCATTACAATACACGGTATATGAACCTGAAGCTGATGGCAAAACTAACACTAGAGTTGTGGTCAAGGCAATCTTGAGTTTCTGAAAGCCCTCCTCACACTCTTCCGACCACCTGAATGGATTACCCTTTTGAGTCAACTTGGTCAAGGGCGATGAGATAGACAAGAATCCCTGAACAAACCGGCGGTAATAACCCGTCAAACCAAGAAAGCTACAAATCTCTGTGGCTGAGAACGGTCTGGGCCAACTCTGAACCGCCTCTATCTTCTTAGGATAAACCTTAATACCCTCACTGGACACCACATGCCCCAAGAAAGTTACTGAACTTAGCCAAAACATACACTTGGAGAACTTTGCATAAAGCCTCTCCTCCCTCAATCTCTACAACACAACTCTTAAACGCTCCGCGTGATCCTCCTGACTACGTGAGTACACCAGAATATCATCAATGAAAACTATGACAAATGAGTCGAGATAAGGCCGAAACACGTTGTTCATCAAATGCATGAATGCTGCTGGGGCATTGGTCAGCCCAAAAGACATCACCAAAAACTCATAATGACCATATCGGGTCCTGAAAGTTGTCTTAAGAATATCTGAGTGCCTGATCTTCAACTGGTGATAACCTGAACGAAGATCAATCTTGGAGAACACTCTTGCTCCCTGAAGCTGGTCAAACAAATCATCGATACGAGGCAAATGAAAATTGTTCTTGATTGTAACTTTGTTCAACTGCCTATAATCAATGCACATCCTGATCGTACCATTCTTCTTCTTCACAAATAGAATAGGCTCACCCTAAGGCGACACACTAGGCCGAATAAACCCCTTATCAAGGAGTTCCTAAAGCTACTCCTTTAACTCCTTAAACTCCGCTGGTGCCATATGATACGGTGGAATAGAAATGGGCTGAGTGCCCGGCACCAGATCAATACCAAAATCAATATCCCTGGCCGGTGGCATGCCCAGCAGGTCAACAAGAAACACATCAGGAAAATCCCTCACAACTGGAATAGAATCAATAATAGGAGTCTCTGCACCGACATCCCTCACAAAGGCTAGGTATGAAAGACAAACCTTCCCAACCATACGTTGGGCCTTCAAGAATGAAATTGCCCTACTGGGAACATAATCAATCGAACATCGCCACTCCATACGTGGCACACCCGGCATAGCTAATGTCACTGTCTTAGCATGACAGTCCAAAATAGCATGACATGGAGATAGCTAATATATGCCTAATATCACATCAAAGTCCACCATACAAAGCAATAATAGGTCCACTCGGGTCTCTAGACCCCCAATAGTCACCATACACGACCGGTACACACGGTCTACAACAATAGTATCACCCACCGGAGTAGACACACGAACAAATGAAACAAGAGGCTCATGGGGTGTATCCAAATAACGAGCAAAATATGATGACACATATGAAAAAGTGGAACCAGGATCAAATAACACAGAGGCATCTCTGCGGCAAACTGAGACAATACTTGTAATCACAGCATCTGAAGCAATAGCATCGGGTCTAGCTGGAAGTGCATAGAAATGGGCCTAACCACCACCTGATCGACCTCCCCCTCTAGGGCGACCGCTAGCTGAGTAACCTCCAACCCTAGCTGATTGGGTGGGTGGTGGTAAAGTAACTGGCGCTGAGGTCGATGGTTGACTCCTCTACTGAGATGAACCTCCAAGACGACGAGGACACTGCCTCCACATATGACCCAGCTCTCCACACTCAAAGCAACTCCCGGGTGCTGGAGACAGGGACTGAAAGGAACCCCTAGCACCGAAATGACTAGCAGATGCACCTGGCATAGAAGATCCCTAAACTGATGGAGCACGGGACAAACTATAGGCTGGAAGGGCACTGAGTGATGACTGGCCTTGATGAGAACTGTGAGAACCAGGACCCGATGATTCCCCACGATAACCTGGGCGAGCTGACTGAGCATGCCTGAATGGACAGCCTCTGCCGTGCTAAAACTGACCTTTCAAAGGAGCACCACCATTACTACCAGATCCCCGAGACCTCTTGGCCTACATCTCATCTCGCTCCTAGCGACGAACTAACTCAATCTCACGAGCAATGTCTACAACCTCCTCAAAAGTAGCACTAGACACCCTCTCCCTGGTCATGAAAATACGAAGCTGATACGTAAGGCCATCAACAAACCTCTTAATCCTCTCTCTCTCTCTCTCTCTCTCCATCTAAACAGCATGATGAGCTAACTCCGAGAACCTCATCTCATACTGCATCACTGTCATATCTCCTTGATGCAACCACTCGAACTGCCTGTGCATCTCCTCTCTACGAGACTGTGGCACATACTTCTCTAAAAAGAGAACGGAGAACTGCTGCTAGGTAAGGGGTGCTGCACCAACAGGCCTACACCTCTCATAAGCCTCCTATCAAGTGAAGGCAGCTCCAGAAAACTAAAAAGTAGTGAAAATGACCCCACTGGTCTCCAGAATACCCGCTGTACGAAGAATCCTCTAACACTTGTCCAAGAAACCCTGGGCATCCTCGCCCTCTGCACCACTGAAAGTCGCAGGCTGAAGTCTACCAAACCTCTCTAACCTGCGCTGCTTGTCCTCTGGCATAGCAGGAGCTACATAGTCATGAACAGCTACAACTGGCTGGGCTGGAGGCGCCGCCGATGTCTGAAGTCCCTGCACGACCTGCTCAGGTGTGCGAGCGGCGGGAGTCTGAGTGCCTCTCCCGGCCTGAGAAGCAGTTGCGGCTGTAGTAACTGAGACTGCCTGAGCAAGGCCAGTGCATACTGATAGAATCTAGGCCAGGGCCTCCTGAAGACCTGGAATCATAATGGGCACAGTTGGTGCCTGAGTTGGTGCTGCTGGAGCGTCCATAACTGGGACCTAATCATGAACTGGGGCAGCTGGTGGATCTGCAGGTGCTGCCCTAGCTGCGGTGCGGGCTACACCTTTGTCCCTACCATGGCCTCGACCACATCTTCGGCCCCTAGTGGCCCCAACTAGTGGTACTTGTGGTCGTCCATCCTGACTGGTAGCATTTGTCCTTACCATCTGTGAGAGAATAGAATAACAGAAGTTGAGTACTCGGATCAACAGATTCGCACAACAAGAATTTCAAGAATATGAAGTTTTCCTAAAGGTTCTACAGCCTCCTGAGGATAAATACAGATGTCTCTGTACCGATCCGCGAGACTCTACTAAACCTGCTCATGACTCGTGAGACCTATGTAACCTAGGTTCTAATACCAACTTGTCATGACCCTAAAGCGGACCCGGTCATGATGGCGCCTATCGTGAAAAAGGCCAGCTGGCACAAACCCTCAAACCAATTAAACAGTTATAATAATTCATTTTAAGTCATTTATAAACTATAAATCCCAAAATAAAAAGTGAAATAGAACAATTGCAGAAACAACACCACCAAACATCGGGGTGTCACCAGTTATGAGCATCTAAACATCCGTCTAAGAGTATGAAAAAGGACTACATAGTCTATTCCAAAGCTAGGACAAAGGAAAGTAAAGATAGGAGGGAGGAGCACTAGGTTGCGAACGCCGAGCAACTACCTAGTCAACTCCAAATAAGCCTGCGGTGGAAGCAAATCAGCACTCGCTAGCATGGCCCGAGACTCCTGAATCTGCACACAGGGTGCAGGGAGTAATGTGAGTATGCCAACTCAGTAAGTAATAAAAGTAAAAGCAGCTGAGTGATAAGAAAACACATAAATTACAGCAAAATGCTATAAAGAGGCAGTATAAAACCAGAACAATGTAATAAAACAGTAAAAGCTCATAGAAACATCTTAGTTCAGTCAAACCTCTTTAAAATATCTTTTAGCAGTTTAAACGAGTGAATGAAAAGCAGTGAGAAAAGATAGTCACATAAAATCAGCCCCTCGGGCAAAATACTAACAGAATCAGCCCTTCGGCTATCTCACAATCACTCGTACCGGCCCCTCGGGCTATATCACATCTCACACTAGGTACCCGCGCTCACTGGGTGTACAGACTTCGGGAGGGGCCCATTACGGCCCAAGTGCAATAACAAGTCATCTCGTGGCATAATCAAACAGGCACTCGGCCTTATAACAAGACACCTCATGGCTTAACAAATCAGGCCCTCAGCCTCATAATCATGAATCAGTACAATACCGCTGTGACGTGTAGTCCGATCCCATAATAACCTCACAACACAGGCCCTCAGCCTCACTTAGTCAGAAATTTCTAAAAGCCACTCGGGCACACTAAAATATGATGCTCAGCCCAAAATATCATTTAAGATGTCAAAACAGAGTTAATATGACTGAGTTATAAAAACTGTAGAATTCAGCATGACTGAGTACAAATATAAAATCAAACAGTGAGGAATAGTAGTAAAAATCCCCTAAGGGTCCAAAAGAGTTGGCACAAGGCCCAAATATGGCTTTCAGCCCAAAACATGATAATAGCAAAAAGTTTTCAATCAAATACGCGGTTAAATAGTCATACGGGATGGACTAAGTCACAATCCCCAACGGTGCACGACCCTACGCCCGTCATCTAGCGTGTGCATCACCTCAAAATAGCACAATGATGTGAAATCCGGGGTTTCATACCCTCAGGACAGCATTTATAATCATTACTTACCTTTATCCGGTCCAAAATCTAGCCCTCGATGCCTTTGCCTCTTGCCTCAGCCTCAACTCGCGTCGAATCTATCCAAAATCAGAATCATGACATCAAAATATGCCAAGGGAATAAAGCCCAAGTGAAAATAATCAAATTACAACACAAATCCCGAAATTAACCAAACCCGACCCCCGGACCCACGTCTTGGAATCCAATAAAAATCACATCAATAAACTCCTTATCCTCTCACGAGTCCGTCCACATCAAAAGTACCAAAATCCGACCACAAATGACCCCTCAAACCCTTAATCAAAGGTCTCCAATCTCAAGTCCTAGTTTCTTCAATATTTACCCACAAATTTCCATAAATTTCAGACCTAATCAATGAAATAGCACTATAGGAACGGGTTTTATGTTCAAAAATCTTACCTCAATGAAGTTCCCTCTGATTCTCTCTTCAAAATCCCCCAAGAAGCTCCAAAATCGATTTAAAAATGATGAAGAAAGGAAGAAAATCGCGAAGGAGGGTTTATATACTTTCTGGCCTAGGAATACCGCACCTGCGGCCTCAAACACGCACATGCGGTCCATGGGTCGCACCTACGGAATTCACTTATCCACCCAAAACCGCATATGCGGTCAAATACCCGCACCTGCACCATCGCAGGTGCGCTCAGCTCTCCGCATCTGTGGCTCATGCCCTTCACAACCTTGGCCGCATCTGCGGTCCTTTCTACGCATCTGCGGCGTCGCACCTGCGGTCCCAATCCGCAGGTGCGGAAACAATAGGAGTAGAAAAATTCTGTAACTTCTCCACAAATCCAAACTCTCCGTCAACCATCCGAATCCATCCCGAGGCCCTCGGGACCTCAACCAAACATGCCAACATATCCCATAACCTCATTCTAACTTGTTCCAATCCTCGGAACGCTCAAAACAACATCAAAACACCAAAATTACATCGGATTCAAGACTAAGAATTCCAAAACTTCCAAATTCCATTTTCGATCAAAAAGTCTATCAAATCTCATCCGAATGACCTGAAATTTTACGCACACGTCACAAAATGACATAACAGACCTATTCCAACTCCCAGAATTCCATTCCTACCCCTATATCAAAATCTCACCTATCAACCGGAAAACGCCAAAACTCCAATTTCGCTAATTCAAGCCTAAATCTACTCCGGACCTCCAAAATACATTCCGATCATGCTCCTAAGTCCCAAATCACTTTCCAAAGCTATCTGAACCATCAGAATTAATATTTGAGCCCTTTTTTACATAAGTCAATATCCGGTTGACTTTTTCAACTTAAGCTTACTCAAAAGACACTAAGTATCTCAAACCTCACCAAAACCTCTCTGAACCCGAGCAAACCAGCCCGATCACACGTAATACAGCTAATCAAGACAATAGGAAGCAGAAATGGGGAAACGGAGCGGTAACTCATGAAATGACGGTCGGGTCATTACATTGGCCGATCTCAATAATCCTATAGAAATCCGATCCTGCAGGCGTCTGACTATACATGGATAGAGATGGCGGGTCTTAAGAAAGCCCACATATCGTCTACTCTCCTAGCACGGAAAGTCTGGGCCAATAACTGCACCTCACATATGTAGGTAGACCTATGCTCGGCTTGTAGCATTAGTAGCTCTAGCGACGTAGGTCTGGGATACAAAGGCGGAGCCTTTATGATGACTACTGTAAATTGAATAAAACTAATTACATTATTTTTCTTTTTCATTGCTTAAATATATTGCAATACCTTTAATATTAACTTTTTTCGATATTTTTACTATATTGTAATTAGATTGATACATTTTCAATATTATAATTTTATATTTAATATGTTAGTTTTATTATTTAATATATTAGTTTTATTATTTTATATGTTTGTTAGTTATTCACCTATTTTTTACTATAATAAAATTAAATAATTAATTTTCGTAACTATACATGATTTAATTATTAAATATTCACATTTTAGTTTCGGGCACAATATTTGAGGCCCAGTAGCACTAATGTATCCTGAATTCATATGTTCATGATGAGAATTTTTTTTCAACTTATCACTCAATAGGTCTGTTATTTTATATGTTAGTTTATTATTGTATATATTAGTTTTATTATTTAATATGTTAGTTTTATTATTTTATATGTTTGTTTGTTTGTTACTAACTTATTATTTACTATACTAAAATTAAATAATTAATTTTGGTAACTATACAAGATTTAATTATTAAATATTCATATTTTGGTTCCGGACATAATATTTGAGGCTTAGAAGCACCAATATATCCTTAATTCTTATGTTCTTACATTTGTTGAAAATAATTGGAGATAATTTGTGTTCGAACTATCAGCTTTTTGACGTATTTTTGGGAATAAGAGTTACTTAAATGATTAATTTTTATAACTACAAGGATACTACGCTAAAGGGCACTACGTTTTACTAAGCTAAAAGGTCACTATATTACAAATATGAGCACTACATTAGGCCACAAAATACCACTACAGGAAACTAAAGTAACAATATATCTAGTTTATTAGTCTTTTAGCAAATAAATAATGTAAACCGGATATAAACAACAAATCAATTTAATCATAAAACAATCACGAAAATACATATACCACAGTAAAAAGTAACTAACTAATATTTTTCTTAACAACTAATAACAATTTCTCTATTTTACGAATTTTTTAGCACACTAATACTATAGTCCGAATAAAAAACAACAAATTAGTTAAATCGCAAAATAATCACAAAATAACATAGATCACATAAAAAACTAATATGCATCTTTTATACAAGTTTTAACAAAAACTAAGTCGGAATACCTGGATTTAAGGTTTTTAGAAAGTTGAAAATTTTGTGATTTGGATCCAAAATAAGCAAAAATGTCGGAGATAACGCCTTAGCTAGCACGTGTGACCGAGAATCTTTACTTTTTGTGGGACGGGTGGGCTCCACTCAAGTGTTTTTTGATTAAAAATGGAGGGGGGATCGCTTGGATTTTAAAATTGAGGGGGGGAGGGGTTACGATTCTGTTTTGGGGGAAGGAAGGAGACGATCTATATTATATGAATAGCTATATATATACATATATATAGCGTCTTAACAAAAGAGGCTATTATTTTCTGCTTTATTTAATTCAAATATAGCGCCTTTTTAAAAGACGCTATACTTAACTGGACACTATTTTGTTTTCCACATATTTTTGTTCTTAGAGTCCAAAAAAATTACATTTTGGTTCCGGCCTCAGTTTCTCTTCCGCCAAATACATCGCCAGCCCCCTAAAATTGTCCACGCTTTTTACTTAAACACTTCATTTTAAGTCCATTTCAATTAAACACTCCAACCACATTCCAAATGTGTCATTTAAATATAAAATTGATAAGTAGCCAAATACAAAAGAAGTGTGTATTTCACACACCAGAATGACTAATTAGACGGGGACAAGTGGATATAATTTGAACAAATTAAAAAAAATTGAGAAAAGAAAAAAAAATTAAAGAGAAACAAGAACACATCCCACCCTTTTGTCATCTTCCCCAGGACCCCAGTGATTCCCCTTCCCTCCTTCCGTCTTCTTCTTCCAAAAGAAAGAATAGAGGTACAAACTCACTCCCCTACCACCACTCTTTCTCTTCCTAATCTCTACCTCCAACTCTCTACAATATAAGAACATGCATTAGACATAGAAATTAACTAATAATTTCTTTGTTACAGAGGATTAATCCCAGAAATCAAACCCACCACAACAAATTCCACCCTCGCTATCAAGATCTTCTAGAATCGAACAATGCACACCTAATACACCAAATATTATATCATGGAACAATTTCTGTCAAAAATTTTCTTCTTTTTTTCTTTTCGTTGAAAGTTACTTCTTTTAGGAATTATTTGAAATCTTTAACCAAGCTTCTTAGCTATTCATATGTGTTTGGATTGAAAATTTCGGACTGTTTTGCTGGGTTTCGAGATCTGCTTGAATCTCATTGTTTGGTTTGAAAACTTCGGATCTGACTCTGAGCATATGAATGTTGATGTTTGAATCCCAAAATTTTTGGAGCTTTGGTTATTGTGAAAAGAATCATATGGGTTATTAACTAATAACTGAAATCGACTATTGACTTAGTTCTTGATAACCAAAAATTCATATTAGCTATTGTTGAGGTTCGAATCTTTAGCGGAGAAGAAACAAAGAAGAACAAAGTATTTGAGTTTTTTCTGGTGATTTCCATTTATTCCGGCAATAGAGACTAGAATAGTAAGGTGATGGTGGTTGTCACGACCCAAAATTCACTAGTCATGATGACACCTAATCCAACCCACTAGGTAAGCCAACTAATAATTATCCAATTCCAATAATATTAACAAGACAATTAACAAAAGGAATTTTCTGAATCTTATACTTTTCCCAAGGACTGTTAGTACAAATTATGAGCTTCTAAGAATAGAATTTACAAAGCTGATATGAAATAAAAACATCTTCTGTTTGAAAAGTACATAAATAGAGTTTTTATAAATCTAAGGCTACCATGAACAAGAGGCAGCTACAACAGGAACGCATGTACATCTTCAAATCCAGCAACCATCGAGCACAACAACAATAACAGCCAACATTTGCACGCAATGTGCAAAAGTATAGTATCAGTACAATTGGCCCTATGTACTGAGTAAGTAACAAACCTAACCTTAGGTTGAAAGCAATGACGAGTTATCACAAGGTCAGGTCCAATACCGGTAGTCTACAACAATTCATAACAACATAAGACAAGTAATAAAATGAATCTCTGAAGTAAGAGTGCTCGGCTCGTTTACAGTTCCAGAAAATGGTCATGCTTTCAAGTATCTCAGTGAGAAAATCCAAATATTTTACCAAAAATGCCAAAAATACGAGCAAGTTTGAAAATTGTAATCTTTTTTCCAAATAGCCTTTCCACAATAAATAAAATATTTCATTTTCTCTCCAGATAACAAGTATAAAATCCATCTCTATGCCCACATATCAATGTATAATAAGTCATGAATGATGTGATACCATATAACATGAGAAATAATGCATCTCTATGCATGTATGTCATGTGTGCATACAAAGGTCATGTATCTCAAAGATGAATCATGTACTCACACTCTCAGAGTACTCAATCTCATTGTCTCATACTTTCCACTCATCATGCTCAACCCCTCAGTAATGTATATGGTCCATACAGTCCTGGGAAGATCCATCCCAGAATATATACATCACTGACCATCAGTCACACATTACCGAGAAACAGCCAATCTAGCCCCATGGATAATATCCATCTCCAGGTATATAAATGCTTCGGACAAAATCCATGTCCAGGGAAGATCCATCCCGCTATATAATCAACCGCGCTCACTGGGGGTGTACAAACTCTGGAGGGCTCCTACAACACAAGCGCTATCATAAGCCAGATCTAGGTATAAATCAATATACCATGTTGCGGCATGCAGCCCGATCCCATAACTATCACTCATAATCAAGCTCTCAGTCTCACTCAGTCATCAATCTCTCTAGCCTTACTCCCGGGCTCATAATATCATGAAACTAGCCCGACAACAATGATATAATGTATCAATAAACAATAACTGAGACTGAGATATGATATGTATGCCTGAGTACAAAATATCAATGAAATCAGAGAGATGATAGCAAGAAACGACCACTATGGGTCCAAACAATATCAGCATAAAGCCTAAACATGATATTTAGCATGATTGACAGCTCAGTTACATTATCACATGGTGAAAATACAAATATCAATAAAATAGGGCCACTATACAGTGCCATGGGAACAATAGAGTCCAAATTCACAGGGTGCACGCCAACACGCCCGGAACATGCTAATGTGTGTCACCTCTATACCAATCACATAACACGTATGAGGTTTCATACCCTCAGCACTAAGTTTAGAAGAGTTACTTACCTCGAACGAGCTAATGCCAATGCCGAGCAAGCCAAGCGATGCTCCAAAGATGTCATCCCGCGCGTTTCGGCCTCTGAACGACTCAAAAGTAACCAAAAACATTTCAAATACATCAAACAATGTTAAAGGAACCAATCCCGATCGTAAAAGATCAAATCTTGAATCAAAGCCCAAAATCGGTCCAAAAAGCCTAACCCGGGCTCGCTCCTCAAAACTCGATAAAACTCATAAAATCTGATAACTCATTCAATTACGAGTCCAACCATACTAGTTTCACTCAAATCCAACTCCGAATCAATGTTCAAAACTCAAAAATTCACTTTATGAAATTTTAGACAAAACCCCCAAATTTCACTTTAAAATCATCAATCAAATGCCAAAAACAAAGATGGATTCATGAAATATAACGAAAATCGAGTACATAACACTTACCCCAATCCATATGATAAAAATTACCTCCAAAAATTATCCAAATCCGAGCTCCCCAACTCAAAATATGACCAAATGAACAAACCTTCGATATTAAGTTCTTTTGCCCAGCTGTTCTGCCTCGTTTTGTATGCCAAACGATTCCAAAACTTGATTTTGATGCCTCCAATAGATTCCTTGCAAAATTTCAGTCAAGATAGGCTTTTGAATCACTCCATTTGACCTTATAATGAAGGAGATATGTTGGTTTCAATATTTGAAAATAGTGCAGATTTTTAAATACGAATTCAGTGGCAATTTCTTAATTAATCTGAAAAATCTAGCAACCCAATTCTTAGTAAAATGACCATAAAATCCTCATACGATGTCCAAATTCGATGATTCTTTTTGCTATGGATCCGTAATTATGATACGGATCTAATGCTTCGACCAAACCAGAAATCGGAGCTCATTTGTTCAATGTGGTACCATTTATACTTGAAGAAACGACGTCGAAATATAAGAAAAACAAGCGCAACACAACCCAATTCTATCCAAAACTCACCCGAGCCCCTCGGGACCCCGTACGAACATACAAACAAGTCCATAACATAACACAGACTTACTCGAGGACCAAATCACGCATAACAACATCGAAATGATGAAACACACCTCAAATCAAACTTAATGAACTTTCGATTTCCAATAACCCGCGCTGAAACATATCAAATCAACTCGGAATGAACTCAATTTTGCACACAAGTCCTAATACATCATACGGAGCTACCCATGCCCCCAAACTACCGAGCGAAGTGCAAATGCTCGAAATGACTGTTCGGGCCGTTACATTCTCCCCCACTTAAACATACGTTCGTCCTCGAACGTGCCAAGAGTTGTTCCCAAGTCCATCAAACCGCCGTATAACTTTACCATGCACATACTCGGGTGTGATTCCATGTCACCCTATTTCAACTAGGGCCGACCATACTACACAACTGAATATCATTACTCCATCCTTAGTCCGTAAACCACAGTATCCAATTTCCAACACCCGAAATTACTAGAAGACCCGAACTTCGCACATACACACTGTATAAGTTTTAAAAAGGTGTATCAAGCCATAACCATGACCCACGACGCAATCACAAGATATACCACACAACTCAAATACTTATAGAGATAACTTCCGACCGCAATAGCTACTCGATAAATAACTCGACACTGGTAACGAACCTCATATTAACTAAAATATTGTTCTGAACCTTTATACACTGCCAATGATGAAAGAAACACGTAGAAACTCATAACCACTTATCAGACCAACAAGTCATGGAACTTTCCCTCATTCGACAAGAACTATAACTAATTTCTAAGCCGACTTCCGATATTATCCTTCCAACTATGTTGTAATAAATTACGATAATATCCATTCTAGGTCCAATGGACTCATCTCATCCAACACAATCATTCTAGTGACATGCCACATCAATAAAATCTAAAGCCACAACCCGTGCAATCCGTGCATCAATAAGCAACAATCCAAATATACTCCAATCATGAAAAAATGACTCAAACAAGAGAACTGTCCTGCAAGCTTAGCAAGTATTGCCACAACGAAATACTGAAAATCCATCACAGCCCGTAGGACCATCACACGAATCTAACAGAAAGGTTCATAACTCAATATAATTTTGCTGCAATGTGTGCCCCATCCAAACACTGATCCATGGCATATACCTCAAGCCACCCTACTCAAAATCAATAACCACACGCAATTCGACATCAAATACTCAAGGTGCATTACCATAACCACGGAGAGGAAAATGACACAGTGCCATACAAACCTCGAAAGAACATAACCAATACGCCATCAATCATGCTATACTCAAATACTTATCTCGCTCAAATTCCATTATAAGGCCCCAATATAACCGCACCATGTGTGCTTATAACCCAAAATTCACAAATCCTCGTAGCATAGAAGAGTAACCCACAGATCATTTCAGAACACAAATAAGCTCAACAACAACCGAATGGCACATCCCTCAGCAATAACAGTATGGAGCCAACTAATCTGACCCGGTGTAGAATACACATCCTAATCGGGCCTACCAATGGACCCCCAAATCATCTCTAGCCACCCACAAATAGATAAATAACCCCCTGATGTTCTACAATGACTGAATCATAACACATACTATCATCTGGATAGCTTCGGCCATGACTTCACAATCCACAACCATGATACAATCTGCTCATGAGAACTGCAGTCTCCAAATTCGTAGAACACACAAACCACCATATCTGATCCCATCCCCACCTCCTAAATGTCTAACACATCTCTCATACACTATCATCCCACGAGGAATACTTCTATAATTCTTCCGTGCCACATAGCAAAATTTGAATATCCGCAGTAGATCAACCAGGGGAGTGCCACAGACCCAATGTAGTATCCATAAATCAAACACATTGCCCTTTCCGAAATGTATACTCTCATCAAGCCTTGCCAACTAGTAACATCATTACCTAGTAATCTAAAACCATCCTTGCTGCCTACAAATTTTATGCTTTTCCCTTCAAAATCGAATCGTGACCTTGCACATGCAAATCTCAATCCTACACAACACACCACACCTATTATGCCATCATATGAAAAATACAAAAATCTCAAAATCAACTCTGAGTCACGAGAAAACTATATACTCAATTAGCTAAGAATCTTCCATTTGATCCCATCCAGGAGAAAATCACAATACGCAACATGCTCCACACACCAGTAGGAAATATACATCTCAAACCACGGCAAAAACCATCGAGAATACTTTGGAATCCGTTTGCACATAATCAAGACGTCCGAACTAAATCTCCCTAACTCAACTGAGCCATGTAGGTCACCAAAACCCAAGAGCATTATCACAAGACACCTGTAGAAACTAGCCACATTATAAGCACCTAAAGAACCGATCATATCCATTAATGTGCAGGTCCAATCTACTACCAACTTGTCCTAATTCTCCGAGTTCCTTCCGAATTTCCTTCAAATAGATACTTTTCCTTGCTAGAACTTTACTAACCTTAACCAAAGCTTGCCCCATGAACTTTAGCATAGAACCACATCGTCCTAAGGCTCATAAGTCACTGAATTCCCTCTTAAGTATCCCAAAAGTACCACATCCCAAATATTTACTCTGAAGAGACATTTCGTGAATCTAAAGCCGTTTTTCCCCTTTCCTGATACTGAAATGTAGAATCCATAAGGATATAGAAATACGCGAGCGTCGACACCATCCAATGTAAATCTCGGCTTTTAGCCATATACAAATCCTGGAAAATTTTCAATTGCTACATATATATATATATATCTTGAACCCATTAGAACCCTCTCGAGAGCCTTCCACTCCGCTCAAATTTCAATTAAACCAACCAGATGGACCGAACGACCTGTACCCTATTAGCACACCAATACCCAAGGAAGTAACCCACAGTCCTAAGCAACCGAGCAAATTCCTACTCCATGCACACTACACCCTTCACGAATAACCACTCCATTATTTCATGATTCCCATATACTCATTGAGTGTAATACAACCTGTATCCGAAAATTCCTTTACTCGAGTCATCCTCGATATCCACCTCTGCAAGTCGTAATTGATTCACAAGTATACCTCGAACCGAAACCAATCCAACACATAACCGTGCAATCAACTCGTCGATAGCAGACTCCCCCACTTGGCTCAAAGACATAGATCAAAACACACAATAACTCAAAATTCCCATACTCTATTACTGCCACAATACCATAGTTAAATTCAACTGAAACCTTCATAAGCTCATGCAACACCAATTATCTAATACCTCAAATCATCTGCTAAGCTCGCATTCATCCTCATGACGGTCCGGCCAACTTTATCAACCAATCCAAACTCAAATCGCAACACCTATAACCCACTAGTAAAAGAGAACTCGCTACAAAACAATATAGGGATCACTCAAGCCTCGGGACACCCCACTGGAGATAACCCACCTACTTAGTCTCAATCTGACATCTCTTCTTACCCTTTCACAACCACAACTACTATGCAATCGCTTAATCTTCCTGAGTCTGATCTCAACAATAAGACACGAGAACCTAATTTTTTCCTGCATTAAGCAACATGAATGATCCTTTAATACACGCATAACTAAGAACCATACGTCGCATCAAGACAGAAACCAAACACCCAATAGTCTTTTATATATCTCACATAAACTCTTCTCGTCACATTGGAACAATCTGCACACATCTTGCAATCACATCATACTCACCACATAGTCATCCAATCACAAACCCCACTAATAGGGACACCACCGGACATATAAGTCACAAAAGCACATGTTCACACAATCGAAATCTTCGAGCTCAAGCCACAGCCAAAACCCGGCCTCAAGTCCTCCATACTAGCCCATCATCAGCACGCCAAAATCATATGTCACACCTCAACCATGGAATCATAAGTCGTCGATGCACAACAGATACCGAGCGCTCACATGCGCATACGAATGCATGGAAGGAATTCAAAGAGTTATGTTTCAAACTGAATCAATATCCGACAATAAGGAAATAAAGATGGGAAGTATATCCTAAATGTCCTGTAGCCTCTCGAAGATAGGTATGGACGTCATCATACCGATCTACAAGACTCTACTAGACACTTACTCATGACTTGTAGAACCTATGAACCTAGAGCTCTGATACCAACCTGTCACGACCTAAAATCCACTAGTCATGATGGCACCTAATCCAACCTTCTAGGTAAGCCAACTAATAATTACCCAATTCCAATAATACTAACAAGACAATTAACAAAAGGAATTTTCTGAATCTTATACTTTTTCCAAGGATTGGTAGTACAAATTAAGAGCTTCTAAGAATAGAATTTACAAAGCTGATATGAAGTAAAAACATCTTCTATTTGAAAAGTACATAAATAGAGTTTTTATAAATCTAAGGCTACCATGAACAGGAGGCAGCTACAACATGAACGCAGGTACATATTCAAATCTAGCAACCATCGAGCACAGCAACAACAACAACCAACATTTGGACGCAATGTGCAAAAGTATAGTATCAGTACAACAGAACCCATGTATTGAATAAGTAACAAACCTAACCTTAGGTTGAAAGCAGCGATGAGTTATCACAATGTTGGGTCCAATACCGATATTTTACAATAGTTCATAACAACATAATACAAGTAATAAAAGGTATCTCTGAAGTAAGAGTGCTCAACTCGTTTACAGTTCCAGAAAATGGTCATGCTTTCAAGTATCTCAGTGAGAAAATCCAAATATTTTACCAAAAATGTCAAAAATATGAGCAAGTTTGAAAACTGTAATCTTTTTTCCAAATAGCCTTTCCACAATATCATTTTACAATAAGTCATGAATGATTTGATACCATATAGCAGGAGGAAAAATGCATCTTTGTGCATGTATGTCATGCGTGCATGCAAATGCCATCTATCTTAGAGATGAATCATGTACTCACACTCTCAGAGTACTCAATCTCATTGTCTCACACTTTCCACTCATCACGCTCAACCACTCGGTACTGTATATGACCCATACGCCCTATAGAAGATCCATCCCGGAATATATACATCACTGACTATCAGTCACTCAGTACCGAGGAAAAGCCAATCCGGCCCCATAGAGAAGATCCATCTCCAGGTATATAAATGATTCGGACAAGATCCATGTCCAGTGAAGATCCATCCCTTAACATAATCAACCACGCTCACCGGGGGTGTATAGACTCCGGAGGGGCTCCTACAACCCAAGCGCTATCATAAGTCAGATACAGGCATAAATCAATATAACATATTTTGGCGTGCATCCCGATCCCATAACTGTCACTCATAATCAAGATCTCAGCCTCACTCAGTCATCAATCTCTCCAGTCTTACTCCCGAGCTCACAATGTCATAAAACTAGTCCGACAACAATGATATGATGTATCAATAAACAATAAATAAGACTGAGATATATATGTATGCATGCATATGACTGAGTACAAAATATCAATGAAATCAGAGAGCTGACAGTAAGAAACGACCACTATGGTTCCAAACAATATCAACATAAAGCCTTAACATGATATTTAGCATGATTGACAGCTCAGTTACTTTATCACATGGTGAAAACACAAATATAAATAAAATAGGGCCACTATACATTGACACACCCACACCCCCATCACCTAGCATGTGCATCACCTCTATACCAATCACATAACACGTATTGCGGTGTTTCATACCCTCAGCACTAAGTTTAGAAGAGTTACTTACCTCGAACGAGCCAATGCCAATGCCGAGCAAGCCAAGTGATGCTCCAAATATGCCATCCCACGCGTTCTGACCTCTGAACGGCTCAAAACTAACCAACAACAATTTAAATACATCAAACAATGCTAAAGGAACCAATCCTGATTGTAAAAGATCAAATCTTGAATCAAAGCCCGAAATCGGCCCAAAAGGCCTAACCCGGGCCTGCGCCTTAGAACCCGACAAAACTCATAATCCGATGACTCATTCAACTACGAGTCCATTTATACTAGTTTCACTCAAATTCAACTCTGAATCGATATTCAAAACTCAAAAATTCACTTTATGAAATTTTAGACAAAACCCCCAAATTTTACTTTGAAATCATCAATCAAATGCCAAAAACAAAGATGGATTCATAAAATATAACCACAATCGAGTATAGAACACTTATTCCAATCCATATGGTGAAAATCGCCTCCAAAAATTATCTAAATCCGAGCTCCCCAACTCAAAATAGACCAAATGAACAAATCTTCGGTATTAAGTACTTTTGCCCAGCTGTTCTACCTTGTTTTACATGCCAAATGATTCCAAAACTTGCTTTTGATTCCTCCAACGGATTCCTTGTAAATTTCAGTCAAAATAGGCTTTTGAATCACTCCATTTGACCTTATAATGAAGGAGATATGTTGGTTTCAATATTTGAAAATAGTGCAGATTTTAAAATATGAAATCAGTGGTAATTTCATAATTAATCTGAAAAATCTGGCAACCCAATTCTTAGTTAAATGACCATAAAATCCTCATACGATGTCCAAATTCGATGATTCTTTTTTGCTACGGATCTGTAATTATGATATGGATCTAATAGTTCAGCTAAACCAGAAATCGGAGCTCATTTGTTCAATGTGGTACCATTTATGCTTGAAGAAACGACGTCGAAACATAAGAAAAATGAGCGCAACATAATCCAATTCTATCCAAAACTCACCCGTGCCCATCGAGACCCCGTACGAACATACCAACAAGTCCATAACATGACACGGACTTACTCGAGGCCTTAAATCACGCATAACAATATCGAAACAATGAAACACACCTCAAATCAAAGTTAATGAACTTTCAAACTTTCGACTTCCAAAAATCCGCGCCGAAACATATCAAATCAACTCGGAATGAACTCAAATTTTGCACACAAGTCCTAATATATCATATGGGGCTACGCGTGCCCCCAAACTACCGAGCGAAGTGCAAATGCTCAAAACGACCATTCGGATCGTTACAGTAGTGGCCAGCGGAGAGAGAGAGGAAGGTGGTAACCTGGACAATGGCATGTGAAAGAATAGGAGGAAAAGGAAAAAAGGAAATAATTATAAAAGGTAAAATTGAATTCTCACGCTCTGAAAAATAGTGTAATACATGCACTATGCCACATCATCAAATTGTGTCTAAATGACACATTTGGAATGTGGTTGGAGTGTTCAATTGAAACGGAATAAAAATAAAGTATCTAAGTAAAAAGTGTGGATAACTTTAAGGGGCTGACGATGTATTTGGCCTTTCTCTTTACTACTTTACTACTGAGGTGAGAGATTCCTTTGGTTCAAGAGTGGAACCAGGCAACAAATTTCATTTTCTTTCTATCAATATTTAAGCTTTTTATCTTCAAAATGGAATTGAAATTAATAACGGTATGATCCAAAAGTTAGATCTAAATTTTTATACAATTAGATCTATAGTAAAAAAGGGTTAATCTAAGTCAATATTAATATCTAAATGATAAATCTTGTGTACTTATGAAGAGTACCGCACGTGTGCTATCGGGTAACGATATCTTGAAGCAACAATGGAGTAATAAATGATTCTTCTTGGATTGGGGAAGAAAAGATCGATAAAGACGCAAAAAGGCAAACTTTGTACATATATGATAAAGAGAGAATAAGAGAATGTCAATATTTTTCTTTACAAAAAGTGTCCAATCCCCCCTCTATAACTACATCTCTTCCTATTTATAAGGGTACATGAGGTACAAAACCCTAAATAGTACAATAGAGAAGAATATTCACTGAAATATTCTCTAGGGAATATAAATTTTTGGACTAGTCGTTACTGCACGTCGAGGAGGAGTGCTCGTCCTCGTCCTTGTCTTTTGTCGGACCACCTCGACCTCGTTCGACAACCTTCCATCTTCTCATGATGTAGACCTTTTGAAATCAGACTAGCCTGTCATATCGACGACACGTGGCAGCCTCCAAAGGCTTTATTTCCGTTGACCTATTCAACATATGACATGAAGTTCTCGCGCATTTCCGAGACCTATTAATTTCTAAAAAAAAGGATCACATTTGCCGTGTACTATGAGAAATAAGTCACGTATGCCTTTCGTTTAAGTTTTTAAGAAGGCCAAATACATACATAGCCCCTTAAAATTGATACCAATTTCCATATAAACACCTTAACCAAGTTTGTTTCTATTAAATAATTTAACCTTATTTAATCTGTACCAATCAGACCCCTCATGACTAACCACTATACAAACTATAATACGTGAACTTCACATGCCTGACATATCAAAAAGAACGACTAAAAAAGAGCCATGTGACTTTTAACTTTAGCTAATCCAAAAAAAAGTTTTTCAGCAAATAAAAGAAAAGTTGCGGAACACCCCGTTGTCGGCCGGCCACCGCGTTCCCTTGCCGGGCATCTTCTTGGGGTCCCATACTGCCCACTTTCTTCTTCCATTCAACTCACCCCCACCTCAAATAGTAGCTCTAATAGTGTTTTCAAACCCCCACTACCTGTATACTTCCATACCCCCCCCCTCTCACACACAATACCGTCGTCTCTCCACCTTAGCACCTACTCACTGTTGTCACACCTCCTTTTTCCGCACCCGAGAGGGTACAAGGGAGTTTTTCCAATTAAAGGACAATCGAAACGGGATGAGTTTATTTATTTCAGAGTCGCCACTTGGGAGATTTGGGGTGTCCCAAGTCACCAATTTTAATCCCGAATCGAGGAAAAGAATGACTCTACATTACAGTCTGCGTACCAGAAATCCGGATAAGGAATTCTGTTAACCCGGGAGAAGGTGTTAGGCATTCCCGAATTCCGTGGTTCTAGCACGGTCGCTCAACTGTTATATTCGGCTTGATTATCTGATTTTATACAAATATGAACTTATGTGCAAATTTTAACTTTTTACCGCTTTCATAATTGTTGTTATTTTATAGGACTTGCAACGTCGTGAAAACATATCTCGAACCACGTCACATCAATGCACCCGTGATTATTGACATACCTTGACTCGGTTGAGATTTGGATTTGGGTCACATAAATGTGCACCCGAATTAAGAAAAATAAATTATTTAAGACGCGCCTAAAACAACTAACGTATGGTTGTTTTGGGGAAGGCCGTAAAATTTGCTAAACGGCATGTCCCGAATTCTAAGTGTTGTAATGTATATACAGTTAGAGGGCCCCGCAGCTGAGTCTATTTTATTTGACGAGGCTCGTCTCGTTCTACTTTTAAAAGGAATTCGCGACGTCATGGATATGCCTCTCGGATCACGTCACAATCAATGTACCCGTGATTAGAAATACATTTCGAATCCGTCGAGATTTGGATTCGGGTCACATAAATGTGCACCCGAGTTTAAGAAGGTAAGGTTTATTAAAGCGTATCCTAAAAAGACTAACGTGTTGTTATTTTAGGAGGGTTGTGAGATTTGCTAAGCAACCCGTCCTGGAAACTAAATGCTTCAATAATATACATTTAACGAGGGCCCCGCACCTGCGCATTTTGTTTATTTTCATCGAGGCTCGTCTCGTCCTTATTTTAAAAGGATATCCTATAGCAACTACGTTTCTTGTGGTGTTTGTCTCTACTAATTGAAAGCAGTAAATAGCCCTAATCGATTACATGATTGCGAGCTTACTTATAACAGGATTTAAAATGCTTTTACAGAATAATAAAACGTGACTGCGATTATGGACAACTAGTCGAAAATTATGGGCCCAAACCTAGCTCATGCGAGATGGCCAGACTTGGGCCCCTGTTTTTCGATATGGGCCTAACTGATTTGTTTCGATTTGGGCTCGGCCTTCATGAGATTGAGGCCTAGAACTGATTCTTTGTTCTGTGAAATGAGTTTATCAATTTATATGGGACAATCCGGCAAAAGGAGAAAGAATTTTAACTAAAGTGGATAGTTTTCCTATTTGGCTTACATTAGAGAATATATTACACCCTCAGACTAAGTCTAAAGATACAACTTATTACACTGGGAATGTTTTTCACCTAACAGCACACATACATCACTAGCATTCATTAACCTACGTTGATACGCTAAACATGTAGGCTACTTCTATTATCCAAACAAAAAATGTAACTACTATATACTACATGACATTTAACACAACAGTCCACGTGTATATAAAACAATCTGCAGGTCCTCTCTTTTGCATTCATGTTCAAACTCTCAGTTACATTAGTGGTATCGATTGTGTACCTGGTAAGGAGGACAAAGAAGAAAGGAATGATCAGCTAGGCAATATGCAGTGAATACAGCAGCGGCAGACACACAGCAACAACACAGCAATCAACCAACTAAACCAAGTGTTTTCCACAGTCCACGAACAACCAACAATAGTTCCCAGAACAAAAGAAACCAGCAAATAGTCGAATGCCAAACCAGTAATTCCAGACGAAGAGTAATGAACACCAGAAGTAAAAAAAAGTTCGATGCAGCAAATAACAGCAGTTCAGCAACCAACAAACAGCTCAGTCAGTGCAGATGACAGAACTTGGCCAAGGCAGCTTGACCAATATGAATTCTTATTCAACTTTCAGATGGTGTTTGGTTATAATCTATTTGGAAACTAACTTATGTTTTTCAGCTTTCTTTAAACTCAGTAAACCTTCCTTCAGACTAAAAGTTTCAGCTTTTAAACTAAAATTCCAGCCTTTTGTTTTCTCTTTTTCTGAAGACTAAAAGTCCAGCCCTTTTTAAGTTATCAAATGGCCTATTTATAAGCCAAATGACTCAGTGCAGCTAGGCTGCCCTTTTTGCTGCAACTTGCAGCCTGCCCATACCCCTTTAAGCCCCATGCCTCAGCATCTTTTGGTGTCAGCCCCCCTTTATTCCCCACGCCTGATTTTTTGTTTAATCCAGAATTATGGGCTCATTTGTTTATTCATTTTAAGCCCCATACCCTTGTGTCTTGTTCCCCATTGGTATTAGTTTAATCCCAAATTAGTACCCTACTTGTCAGCTCATTTAACTAATTATTTCTGTTCTTTTTAACACCCCAGAATACCCCTGTCAACCTTGATTATTACTGCCCCTGCCTATTGCAGCATTAGGGCATTTTTTGCACTGATGAAAGCTCGAACTCAGGACTGCCTAGACTGAACCCTTTTAGTCATTTTTATAATGCCAACAGACCATTTCAAACATTACTAGGTCATCCAGCCAGTGTCCGAGTTCAATTAGTTATGTGAAAATACTAGCTCCTTCGATTCATTAGTTATAGAAAACTAATCGACGACATTTATCGAGTCGACTATACTAATTATAGCAGGTAATAATCGATCGCTCACATAAACAATACATTTAGGGACCTAAAGGGCATCGGACAATTTTTGTTCAATTACTGGGGCCTATATGAGTCAACTTATCTGACGATTAAACTAATCGACGATCATGTTTACTCACAGAGTACATTCAGAGTCATACACAGAATACAATCGACCAAATAAAAAGGCCTTTACAGGGAAGAAAGAAATCCGGATGAAAATAACAGAAATAACAAACAAACACAACGAAACATGCTGACCACTTAATCAAAACTAACACAAAATAAAGGAAAAACTTACCGAAAATGTTTAAATCAAACAGACCCAAACTTGATTCAACGTCGACCTTCTGAGGCCGAACAAACTTTAATCAGGGTGTTCTCACACGAGAACACCTTGATTAAGGTCTATTAGACCTCAAACCCATGTCAAAACTGGCCGGGTTCCCCAGGTGCATGTGTTTCAAAAGTCTGGATTTCCAGATCTGGATTTTTGGGAGTTGTGGGTAGATTCGGACCAAACCAAGTTTGGTTTGGTCACGAGGAAGGTCAGGAGAGTGTCTAGCATGAAGATGGGGTGGTTTGGCATAGGTCCAGGTTCGACTCAAATCTTCAAACGAAGATTCGAGACGAACGGAAGTGATTCGAGGCTCGTGGTTAGTGGATTCGTGTTCAGGACAGTGAGGTGGTCCTAGGGTGTTCAGGAGGTGGCCACCGGCGTCCAATGCCGCCGGCTTTAATGGCAAGGGAGACGAGGGCGGCTAGGGTTTCTAATGGGAGGTCTGGGTTTGAACTTGGGGACGAAGGGGTGGGGTGTTGGTATAGGGGGCGTGGGTGTAAGGGAAGGCTTATATATGGTCTAGGGGTTTAGATCTGAGCCGTTGGATCATATGATCTCAACGGCTTGGATCTGATGCTGAGAAATGAGACGGGGTCGTTTTGCAGTTAAACGGGGTCGTTTGGTTTAAGTGAGGGGTTGGGTCAGACCGGTTATTGGGTCGGGTTTAAAAACGGGTTGCTGAAAGAGGTCCTGAGTCGTTGGATCGGCTGGGACGGACGGCTCAGATTGATTTGCCCGAAACGACGTCGTTTCAGGAGGTGCCTGGGCAGGCCTGGTCTGGACCGGGTCAGATCGTTGGTTTGGGCCTGTTTTTGTCTTATTTTTTCTGGGCCCAAATTGATTTCAACTTTCTTTTGTTTTCCAACTTAAAGAAAAATAAAAATAACTAATAATAAAAAAAATGAAATTAAAACAAATAACATTATGGCATTTCAACATAATTATCATACCAAGTAAGTTAAATCACAACCTAAAACGGACGATGCACATATATTTATATTTTTTGAATTTTCTTTTAACGCCACATATATTTTTTGTATTTTTGTTTGATAATGACTAGATGCAAAATGGACAGACTCACAAACGACTAACAACACATGTCACGGAAAGATCGAAAAATTGTACAGCGAAGCCTTTTGCCACTGTTTTTATTTTCTTTTGGAGCGATTGTCCGTGAAGCAAAAATCACGTGCTTACAGCTGCCCCTCTTTGCACGAAGACACGAAGGGTTTTCGCGCAAAGATAAAGCGAGCGATTTTTGCCCGTCCGAATACTCCGTGTGAAGCATTTTTTGAAAAAGATTTGACCGAACCTTTGCTTCAGAGGTTTCCTACATATCCTGGGCTGAACAGGAATCAGGTCAATGTAGTTCGGGAAATTTTGGTAGCTGGGACTACCATGTGACTGTATTGCTTGCTGTTGTTGTGCGCTGTTGTATGCTGCTGTAGGATGCTTACTGCTCAACCGATCTCCCTATTACATTGCTCTAAAAGGAAAAACAAGAAGCTAAGCTAAACTGAGGATCCTGAAGTCTCATCCATCTTCGACTTGTTCTTGTTGCCTTGCTTTCTTGTCGGCTATCGCTTTCCTCCGATGCCTTTATCTTGTGCCTTTGGGAGATGATGTTGGTCCTTTGCTGACGTTTGAATGCCAGTTTTCATCACTTTGCTTGACCCGCTGGGGATACGACTTTCTTCTTTAAATCTTTCAATGGTTTCCTCAGTGGTATGGCTTTTCATCAGAATTGTTATGTTGGGCATGCCATAGCGTTCTCAAACTGCCTCTTTTGAGACGCGTTCCTTCTTCCCTTTGAATGTGCGCTTGCTTTTGCAGTTGTCCGCTTCTTGGTGCTGGGGATTTTATTATTTCCCGTTTGGGGATCTCTGTTGTAACCTTCTGTATACTGGTGGGCGACCTAGAACTTAAATGTATTCCCGCATTATACTGGTGGGCGACCTAGAACTTAAATGTATTCCCGCATTATACTGGTGGGCGACCTAGAACTCAAAAGTATTCCCGCATTATACTGGTGGGCGACCTAGAACTTAAATGTATTCCCGCATTATACTGGTGGGCGACCTAGAACTTAAATGTATTCCCGCATTATACTGGTGGGCGACCTAGAACTTAAATGTATTCCCGCATTATACTGGTGGGCGGCCTAGAACTTAAAATGTATTCCCGCATTATACTGGTGGGCGACCTAGAACTTAAAATGTATTCCCGCATTATACTGGTGGGCGACCTAGAACTTAAATGTATTCCCGCATTATACTGGTGGGCGACCTAGAACTTAAAATGTATTCCCGCATTATACTGGTGGGCGACCTAGAACTTAAATGTATTCCCGCATTATACTGGTGGGCGACCTAGAACTTAAAAGTATTCCCGCATTATACTGGTGGGCGACCTAGAACTTAAAATGTATTCCCGCATTATACTGGTGGGCGACCTAGAACTTAAATGTATTCCCGCATTATACTGGTGGGCGACCTAGAACTTAAATGTATTCCCGCATTATACTGGTGGGCGACCTAGAACTTAAATGTATTCCCGCATTATACTGGTGGGCGACCTAGAACTTAAATGTCTTCCCGCATTATACTGGTGGGCGACCTAGAACTTAAATGTATTCCCGCATTATACTGGTGGGCGACCTAGAACTTAAATGTATTCCCGCATTATACTGGTGGGCGACCTAGAACTTAAAATGTATTCCCGCATTATACTGGTGGGCGACCTAGAACTTAAATGTATTCCCGCATTATACTGGTGGGCGACCTAGAACTTAAAATGTATTCCCGCATTATACTGGTGGGCGACCTAGAACTTAAAAGTATTCCCGCATTATACTGGTGGGCGACCTAGAACTTAAAATGTATTCCCGCATTATACTGGTGGGCGACCTAGAACTTAAATGTATTCCCGCATTATACTGGTGGGCGACCTAGAACTTAAAATGTATTCCCGCATTATACTGGTGGGCGACCATGGCGATGCGTCTTGCAGCCATCATCAATCCTTTGTTTTCCTGCAGCAGACAAAAGGATTTAATTAGTCTTTATCGTGGTGGTAGAGGGTGCCTTTCTGGCGAGCAATTTTTCTTTCTTCCTTTTCTTGCTCTTTGTCCCCATAATTGGTTGGCGGGCAAAGTTGCCTGTTGGGGTCTCTAGCCTGCTGGGGATTGGTTTTCAATTTATCCCCTTTTCTGCTTTCTTTTAAAACACATGATGTGGGAGTCTGCTTCTAACTCCCGAAACCACTCCCTTTTGGAGCTTACTTCTTCCAACATTTCCGAGCACAATCCCTGCATTGCCTGGGGCCGGCCTTTAAGACTGTTTGTATTATCCTGCATTGGATGAATTTCCCTTCGGTTTCTGGTAGTAAGCTTTGAAAAATCCTTTAAAGACACTTTTTAGGAAAAGAAAATAAAGATATGGAAAAGAGAAAAACTTTGTGAACCAATATTTTGTGGGAGGAGCTAATCAAAAGAACTTATCTGGAGGACATGACTGGTCCCCGTGATCATGGCGTGCACCATAGATTCCCGACCCAGTCTATTTGTATCAATCGATTTGTCCGATGGTCTGACTTGCTGGGGATGATAAATGGATGTTCATCTTGTTGCGAATGTGGTAGCTTTTGCTGCTCTATCTTGTCGCCTCATAGTGCCCTTCGAGGGGTTTTCACTAATGAGACTCTCTCTTTTCTCTCATCTCCCGACGCCTTATGGTGCCTGTGAGGGTTTTCACCAATAAGACTCTCTCATTTCACATCCCTCATCTTACATCGCCTCTCGGTGCCTGTGAAGGTTTTCACCGATAAGACTCTCTCATTTTATTTCTTTCGAGAATCCGGTGTGTTGTAGATACGACCCTCTCTTCCGGGGATTCTTTTGCCTATCAACTCATTCCCAGTCTTGCGATCCTTTTCTTTGCTGGGGATCGGTGTATTATTCTCGGCCTTATTTGCCGGATTTGGCATCTCTCGAACATTGATCGGGAGGTCTTTTGGATGTCGATGTTGGTTTTGGTGTGGGATTGAAAGAAGGCTAAAAAATGAAAACAACTTGAGGGGTGATGTGCTACAACTTTTTGGACTCAAACCTTTGTTGGAACTTAAAACATAACTTCTGCCCCAGTTTTCTTGCTTGGGGAATTTATTTATTTTTTACTCTTATGTTGTGCTACGTGCGTTACGCACGCTGTGTCTATTATGCACACTATGTACATTATGCATCCTATATTTATTATGATGCATACTATGACCGAGCCGTGAGGCGCCTACGTATCCTCTTTGAGGAATCAGGTCAAACGTAGTTCCCACGGTTTTGTATTTCTTTATGATTTCATCTTCTTCTTTTTTTCTTTTTTTTTTTTTTTTTTTTTTCGTATCTTTCCCATTAGTGATTCCAAAAGAGGGGTATTGAAAGAATTTGCTTAAGGCTCAAAGGGGGAAGCGAAGGTTAAAAGTGTTTGGATAGAAGAAAGAATTGCCTCCGTCATCTCATTATTCAACAAATGCCAAATACAAACAAATAAACCAAAATTGCCATAATTTAAAGAAATTACGCATAATATCTCTTGACTGCATCTGAATTGATAGCCATGTCGACACATCTACCTTCGACATCTGTCAAACACAAAGCACCGTTGGACAATATTCTGGTCACGATATAAGGCCCTTGCCAATTTGGGGCGAATTTGCCTTTTGCCTCGACCTGATGTGGGAGGATCTTCTTTAATACCTGCTGCCCTACTTCAAACTTCCTGGGGCGCACCTTTTTATTATACGCTCTTGCCATTCTCTTCTGGTACAGCTGACCATGGCACACCGCTGCTAATCTTTTCTCATCTATCAGGCTTAATTGTTCCAGGCGAGCTTTGATCCATTCATCATCATCAATTCCGGCTTCAGCGACAATTCGGAGGGACGGAATTTCGACCTCTGCTGGTATCACGGCCTCAGTTCCATACACCAACAAATAAGGAGTTGTGCCTATGGAAGTCCGGACGGTAGTGCGGTAACCCAACAAGGCAAAGGGCAACTTCTCGTGCCACTGTCTGGACCCTTCCACCATTTTTCGCAGTATCTTCTTGATATTCTTATTGGCTGCTTCGACTGCTCCATTTGCCTTAGGACGATATGGGGTGGAATTGCGGTGTGTAATCTTGAATTGTTGGCATACCTCTCTCATCAAGCTGCTATTAAGATTCGCACCGTTATCCGTGATGATCACTTTTGGGATCCCAAATCTGCAGATGATATGGGAGTGA
Organism: Nicotiana sylvestris; assembly: GCF_000393655.2. Lineage (NCBI taxonomy): Eukaryota > Viridiplantae > Streptophyta > Magnoliopsida > Solanales > Solanaceae > Nicotiana > Nicotiana sylvestris. Next base: position 134,240,486 of record NC_091062.1, on the reverse strand, counting down.
ACAAAGTCCACCACTGCCTTCTTGGTTACCGACTTGAAGGTTTTAGCCTCAACCCATTTGGTGAAGTAATCAATGGTCACTAGAATGAACCTGTGACCGTTGGATGCTGCTGGCTCGATGGGCCCGATGACATCCATGCCCCAGGCCACAAACGGCCAGGGTGCTGACATCGTATGCAATTCTGTTGGCGGAGAATGAATCAAATCTCCATGTATCTGGCACTGATGGCATTTCCTCACAAAAGTGATACAGTCGCGTTCCATGGTGAGCCAATAACACCCTGTTCGAAGGATCTTTCTCGCCAATACATATCCGCTCATGTGTGGTCCGCAAACTCCCGCATGTACCTCTTCCATGACCGTCATTGCTTGACTGGCATCTACGCATCTCAACAATCCCAAATCCGGGGTTCTTTTGTACAATACTCCTCCACTGAGGAAGAAACCATTCGACAAACGCCGAAGGGCTCTTTTTTGGTCTCCCGAGGCATGTTCTGGATATATCCCCATTCTGAGGTATTCCTTGATATCATGAAACCAGGGTTCGCCATCTGCTTCTTCTTCTATGGTATTGCAGTAGGCGTGCTGATCACGGACTTGGATATGCAGAGGATCAACATACATTTTGTCAGGGTGGTGCAGCATTGATGCTAAGGTGGCTAAGGCATCTGCAACCTCATTGTGAACTCTCGGGATGTGTTTGAACTTCACCGATCGAAATTGCTTGCTCAGATCATGCAAGCATTGTCGGTATGGTATGAGCTTTAGATCTCGTGTTTCCCATTCACCCTGAATTTGATGTACCAAGAGGTCCGAGTCTCCCAAGACCAAGACGTCTTGGACATCCATGTCAGCAGCCAAGCGCAGACCCAGAATGCAAGCCTCATATTCGGCCATATTGTTAGTGCAGTAGAAGCGCAGTTGGGCCGTAACAGGATAATGCCGTCCTGTTTCAGAAATGAGTACTGCTCCTATTCCAACCCCTTTTGCGTTTGCAGCTCCATCAAAGAAAAGCTTCCAACCTGGTTCCTCAGGTAATTCCAACTCATTCGTATGCATCACCTCTTCGTCAGGAAAATACGTTCTTAAGGGCTCGTATTTTTCATCAACGGGATTCTCTGCCAAATGGTCTGCCAGTGCCTGGGCTTTCATGGCCGTCCTCGTCACGTAGATGATATCAAATTCTGTGAGCAGAATTTGCCATTTTGCTAACCTTCCCGTGGGCATAGGTTTCTGAAAGATATACTTCAGCGGGTCCAAACGGGATATGAGATAAGTAGTGTATGAAGACAGGTAGTGTTTCAACTTCTGAGCTACCCAAGTTAGGGCGCAGCATGTTTTCTCGAGTTGAGTGTACTTGACCTCATGCACTGTGAATTTCTTGCTAAGATAGTAGATGGCCTGCTCCTTCCTCCCTGTGTCATCATGTTGCCCCAGTACACAACCAAATGAATTTTCCAAGACCGTCAGGTAAAGGATTAGGGGCTTCCCGGGCTTAGGCGGGACCAATACGGGTGGATTAGATAGATACCCTTTGATTTGGTCGAAAGCCTCCTGACACTCTGTCGTCCAACCTACTGCAGCATCCTTTCTCAGTAGCCGAAATATGGGTTCACAAGTTGCTGTGAGTTGAGCGATGAACCTGCTGATGTAATTGAGTCTACCCAGCAAACTCATTACCTCTGTTTTGTTCCTTGGCGGTGGCAAGTCTCGGATGGATTCAATTTTGGATGGGTCTAACTCAATCCCCCGTCGACTGACGATGAATCCTAGCAACTTTCCTGATGGAACCCCGAATGCGCATTTGGCCGGGTTAAGCTTGATATCATACCTTCGGAGTCTTTGGAAAAATCTCCTTAGGTCTGCTACATGGTCCTCCTGACGCCAAGATTTGATGATCACATCATCGACGTACACTTCTATTTCTTTGTGTATCATGTCATGAAACACAGCAGTCATTGCTCGCATGTACGTTGCCCCAGCGTTCTTTAACCCGAACGGCATTACCCGATAGCAGTAGGTTCCCCATGGCGTAATAAACGCTGTCTTCTCAGCATCCTCTTCGTCCATTAGGATCTGATGATAACCCGCATAGCAATCCACAAAGGATCCGATCTCGCGCCCAGCGCAATTATCGATCAGGATATGAATGTTGGGTAACGGGAAATTGTCCTTGGGACTTGCTTTGTTAAGGTTGCGGTAGTCGACGCACACCCTGATTTTTCCATCCTTCTTTGGGACTGGTACCACATTGGCCAACCACTCGGGATATCGAGTGACCCGAATGACCTTCGATTGCAACTGCTTAATCACTTCTTCTTTGATCTTTACACTCATTTCTGTTTTAAATTTCCTTAGTTTTTGCTTGACCGGAGGGTATGCCGGGTCAGTGGGCAATTTGTGAACCACTAAATCGGTGCTCAATCCAGGCATATCATCATATGACCATGCAAAAACATCTTTGAATTCCCTGAGAGTTTCGATCAATTCTGCTTTGACATTTGGCTCAATGTGGATGCTAATTTTGGTCTCTTGGATGTTATCAGCGTCTCCTAGGTTCACAGCCTCAGTGTCATTTAGGTTAGGCTTGGGTTTCTCTTCAAATTGGCACAGTTCTCGATTTATTTCTTCGAAGGCTTCCCCTTCGTCACATTCGGATTCATTATCACAAACGACCTCTTGCATTGTTGAGTCAGATTCAGATTGATTTATTAGACTAGGTCGAAGATCCGCTGTGCATGCCATGTCATTAGGACCAGTAAAAAGAGAACTGTTCAGAAAGAAAAAGAACAAAACAAGAAATTAAAATGGGACAAAAGAAAAGAACTTTATTAAATTTGCAGGATAAAAAGGGTTCACACTTTTACAAAACGAAAGTAAAATTGGGATTACACCCTTGAATAATCCGATCAAACAAACAAACAAACAAAACATTAATCAAAGCCTACTACCAAGACTCCCCTCGGACAGGAAGAGGAGTAACCGTCCAATTGTTGGTCTTGGCCTCAGGCCCCACAAATTGTATCTCTGCTCTGCTGGAACCCTCTCCAGCTTCCACCATACTGACATCCGCAAATAGCCTCTCAAAACTCTGATTGAGGTCTTCATTTATACCGATCAAAGGTCCTCGAATCTTTGGGATCGCTGACCCCTTGGCACTAGCTTTAACAAAAGACCTTGAGAGGCGTGGCACTGGTTTAGGCAGAAACCAGACCCTCTTCTTCATTTTTCGCGCTTGCTTCCTGTCTGCTGCGGTTGGTTTGAACCCCAACCCGAAAGTTTCCAGATTCTTAGGAAGGGAGACAGGTTGGACTATCCCTTGAAGTTCAACTCCCAGGCCTTTTCCCGGCACAAACCCATTACCCAGCATTTCTGATACCATCATTACTGTTGCGGCAGTCACCCTAGGGTGCGGGATGATTTCCCCTTCAGAAATTTTGTTGGCCGACCCTGTATCGAGAATCTGGTAGACCCAGGGACCCTTGTCATCAGTGGTCTCTATGAAAGGCACAATGGTTCCGCCCATGGTGCATGTCGTATCCTCGCCATGCAACACGACCTCTTGTCTTTCCCACTCGAACTTCACTGTCTGATGTAGGGTGGAAGGCACCGCTTTAGCTGCATGAATCCAAGGTCGTCCTAACAGCAAGTTGTAAGATACCGTGGCGTCCAACACCTGGAATTCCATGGTAAATAGGACCGGACCGATGGTTAATTCAAGTACAACATCCCCCACAGTGGCGGTTCCGTTTCCGTCAAACCCTCGGACACAGATGCTATTCTCCCGGATTCTTCCACGGTCAATCTTTAACTGGTCCAGGGTGGATAATGGACAAATATTGGCGCTTGAGCCGTTATCCACCAATACTCGGGTTACCACCGAGTCTTCACATTTGACAGCTAGGTATAGAGCTTTGTTGTGCTCCGTACCTTCCACCGGCAGGTCATCATCTGAGAATGTCACTCTGTTCACCTCGAAAATCTTGCTAGCAATGGTTTCCAGGTGGTTTACAGAAATCTCACTGGGTACATGAGCCTCGTTCAATATCTTTAACAGGGCCCGACGATGTTCCTCGGAATGGAGGAGTAATGACAATAGTGAGATCTGGGCAGGTGTTTTTCTCAGCTGCTCAACCACAGAATAGTCTTGCACTTTCATCTTCCTCAGGAAGTCTTCAGCCTCTTCTTCTGACACTGGCTTCTTGGTTGCCACTGGGTTGGTTTTTCTTAACTCCACCGGAGCAAAACATCGACCTGATCGAGTCAGCCCTTGCGCTTCACAACTGACTTCTTCCACCTGTTTTCCTTGGTACGTTATCACTGCTTTTTCATATTTCCAGGGGACAGCCCTGCTGTCAAGCATTGGCAGTTGGACCACCGGCTTTATGGTTACCCGTTCTCTACATACCCCTTTCAACACGACCGCCGGTGTGGGCAGGATCCCTGGTATTGCCAACTTGCTTGGCTCGGGTTTGCTTGCTATGACGGACGGGTTCTTCCCCCATAATACTACCGGTTTGACACCTTCTCCCTGCGACTGTACATTTGTTCCTCCCCTGGTTAAAACTTCTTTTGGGGCAGCTTGGATCATCATCACTGTTTGTGAGGGTTTTCTTAATTCACCTCCCTCACACACCAACTCAATCATGCGAGCTTCGTGGTGTGCTGGCAGCGGGTTTTGGTTGATGTTAGGAGCCTCCGGTGTCTGGACCTCGATCTTATTGGTGTCAATAAGATCCTGTATGGCGTGCCTTAACTTCCAGCACTTCTCGGTATCGTGCCCGAGCATCCCTGAACAGTATTCACAACTGATTGAACGATCCAAATTCTGAGGCGGGGGATTTGGTTCCCGAGTATGGACAGGACTAACCAAACCTAATTGCCGCAGCTTGTGGAACACAGCGGTGTAGGTTTCTCCCAGTTCGGTGAAGGTTCTTTGTTTCCGCAACCTGTCATTTCTAGCATCTGGATTTCCCCGGAAACCTGCCCCCGAAGGATTTCTATATGCCCTTGGTGGAGGGTAAGTGTTTTGTGGTGGTGCATATATGTTCTGGGGAGCCGGTGCGCGCCATTGTGGGCGAACCGGAGGCTGAGTGTATACCTGGGCTTGGTGTACGGAACAATGTGGTTCTCGAGGTGGATAGAAATTTTGTGGTGGGTTGTATGGGTAGTTTGACCTGTGAGGCCTGGGTTGGTTGTAGTGCGGCCTGCCAGCCCTGGACCAACTGCCTGCCTCGATCGTGGCAACCTCTTCTTTCTTTCTTCTTAGCGCACCTCCCGTGCCGCTTTGAATAGCCTGGGTTGTGGCCTTAAGTGCCGAATAGTTTAAGATCTTGTCCGACCTCAAACCTTCTTCTATCATGACCCCTATTTTGACCACCTCGTTGAAAGATTTTCCAACCGTTGTCACCAAGTGACCAAAGTAGGTTGGATCCAATGTCTGCAAAAAGTAGTCTACCATCTCTCCCTCTCTCATGGGAGGATCGACCCTAGCTGCTTGTTCTCTCCAGCGGAACCCGAACTCGCGAAAACTTTCCCCGGGTTTCTTCCCAGTCCTCAATAACGTGAGACGGTCAGGGACTATCTCTAGATTGTACTGGAAATGACCTGCAAAAGCCTGTGCCAGATCATCCCACGTGTACCACCTGCTGAAATCCTGCCTGGTATACCATTCCAGTGCAGATCCGCTCAGACTTTGGCCGAAATAAGCTATCAACAGCTCATCCTTGCCTCCTGCCCCTCTCATTTTGCTACAGAATCCCCGCAAATGTGCCATGGGATCACCGTGCCCTTCATATAAATCAAACTTGGGCATCTTGAACCCTGCCGGGAGTTGGACATCTGGGAAAGGGCACAGATCTTTGTATGCCACGCTGACTTGGTTGCCCAGCCCGTGTAAGTTCCTGAAGGATTGCTCCAGGCTTTTGAACTTTCTCAACACTTCATCCTGTTCAGGGGCCTTAACCGGCTTCTCAACCTCTGCCGGAACTTCCAAATGGGGATTGTAAGCCTGTGGTTCGGGTGCATGGAATGTAGGCTCAGGGGGATAGTATTGTGTATCGTGAGCCTGAAACAATGGCTCACTGGTCGTTCGCTGCAAAGGGGCTGATGCAGGTCCCACAAAAATGGGAATATTGGGTGTTGGGAGAGGTTGATGGGGTGGTGGAGCTTGGGAATCATGAGGGCTTCTTTCTTGATGATAGAGGGGATTTGGGCGGCTTGTGGAAGGGCCAGAGTGAGGGTACTCCGGCACGTGTCCCAGTGTCTCAGGGCTCTTTTGCGTTTTGGCCAGGGCTAGCTGCATTGCATGCATCTCTAGTCCCATCCTTTCAATCTTTTCCATTGCCTCTTTTAGCAACTGGCTCATCGGCCTTTCTTCCTCATTACTATTCTCAGAAGTGGTCATGCTTGTTGCTACCGGTCCTTTGGATCTGGTTTGGTATGAATGTGTTGCCAGAATTCTTTAACAACTAACTGTCTGGATATCAGACAACAACAAACTTTGTTAGTGTTAGAGCTTAACAGATTTGATCATAACACATAGAGGATGCAATGCACCTAGGCAGTTAACCGTTTCTACATGCTTTGCTTCAAACCACATGCGTCATCCCGGTTTGTTCATTCGTCTCTTTTTAGAGTATTCTGCGAAACCCCGCGTTTTATTTTATTTACATTTTCTTTTCTTTATTTATTAAAAGCGGTCGAATCTTATGGGGATTGCCTACGTATCACGTCCCCGCGTGAATCAGACCAGGCGTAGTTCTGCCTTAAAGTAAAAACACACAATTTTTGTGAAATCATTGAATTCATTCTCAAAATTTTGCTATTACAAATTACATCAAGCAAGGAATAGCAATAGTACAAACTCGACGGTTTCAAACTCGGTTTAACGAAAAAGAAAACAACATATGGAAAAACAACCCAAGCCAAATAAACAGGACTTGACCAAAACTAATTCTCCAATTTAAGGGGCCGTGAGGCATCATCCGGCCTTTTTGCGGCTCTAGGTGTAAGGTCTCTTTGCAAGCTCTTCAATTCGTTCATAATCCGGCGGACGCAACCCATGATGGAAACAAGGAGGGTCTTCCGAGGTGTTCGCTCATATGCCAAGCATTTCATGTAGATGTAATGCCCTATTTCATCAATCCTTCCCCGGATGTTGTCCCTTTCTGCGAACAAATGCCTTATCTGTTGGTTCTTCAATCCCAGTGTTTGCGCATTGTTGGCAAGCTGATCCTGGAACATCTCCATTTGCCTTTCCATTCTGGTCATTGCATCGTAATAATGCCTTCTGTCGTCTTGGGCATTTCGTGTTTGCTTGAGGATCCTTTCTCGAAGAGAGGCATTCGTTTCCCTTAATGTCCCGATGCTCAGTTCATACTCCCTTATGACTTGTTGCAGGTGCTGCCTCCGAGCCATCGCACCCTTTGCCCACTTGGTTCGCAATTTTGCTGTGCTGGCCCTGGCTTTTTCCAAATCTTCCTGGCATTCCGCAACCTGATCTTTTAACCCTGCTATCAATCTTTTATCTGCCCGGCTTCCTAGCTGGCTATTAGCCTCTTTTTTCATTCTCCGGATCTGAGTTTTGAGGATCTCGCCTTCTCTGATTAACTTGTTCTTTTCTCCCTTGTGGGCAGCAGACTGTAATTGGCACTCAAACTTCATATCCTGAACTTGTTGCTTCAGTTTGCCTGCTTTGACAAGATATTCCTGCTCTTTGGCCAACCAGCCCCACTGTTCTTGTGAAGATTTGGCAAATTCTTGCAGGTGAGGTCTTTTGGTCGGTCTTCCAGATGATGTCTCCCCTTTGTACCAGGCCTGATACCCGGGCGAAACTTCCCCTTTTGCTCGATTCAATACACAAGTATTTGCTTCTAAGTATTGACATTGGCTCCAAATTTGACGAACCCTTGCTTCAGGAAACTGGCCGTCGGGACTGATCTCGATTACCTGGATGCTCAGATCCTCGTCTTTCGGCACTATCTGATACCTCCCAAGTTGCCTTAAAACCCGATGCGGCGCGTATGGTTGAATACTTTTAAGTCCCATTAAGAGAAAATGGGGCCTGGCTGCTGGCATGTATATGACTTCGCCGATCGATAACCATCCTAGCGCCCACTGTATTTGACTGGCGTTGAGGGTATGGAAATATGAGGTCCATGCTACAACTCCTTCTGGTAGGTAGGTTTCATCAACTCTGGTATAGAACTCCTCTATGCAGGTCTTTCCAGCGGATCCATGGCTCAGAAACTGGGCTCGGTGACATAGGTGTTCGATCATCCACATTTGCAACAACAAATTGCAACCCTCGAAAAAGCTTCCTCCGGCTTTGCAAGAAGTGAGTGCCCGGAATATATCAGATACTATCATGGGCGCCAACGTACTATCACTCTGTGTGAGCAACGTACTGACGACCCCTGCTATCTTTATGTCAATATTCCCATCTTTTCTTGGGAATACTAGTAGTCCTAAGAAAGTTATCATGAAAGCAATTCGTCTATGTTCTTCCCACTTCTGGCGATTACCTTTGCTGCACAACTGGTTTTCTGGCTTGTCGAATCCTCCTATGTGACCATATCTTTGATATATGAAACTCATGCTGCAAAAACCTTTTGCCAAGTCAGGGTTATGAACTGTTCTGACTATCTTTAAGGAGTCCAGGAACCGGTGTACTGCTACAGCTCTTGGAGCAATCAGATATTTGTGCCTCAAAGGAGCCTCAGTGCTGCCGATATACCCTGCTATTTCTTCTAAAGTTGGGGTAAGTTCGAAATCTGAGAAGCGGAAGACATTGTGCGCAGGATCCCAGTGGGGGACTAGTGCCCTTATGATATCTCCTCGTGGCCTGATATCCAACAAACTCGTGAGGCCTTTCAGATACTTCTTGATTTCGTCATGCCCCTCTTTGCCCAAATCATTCCACCAGAGCCGCAATTGGAGGGGAATTTTATTCATGATTGAAAAGGGTTCATTCGGAATCGTGCTCATTCTGCACATTTATTAATAAGATTTTAACAAACGACACTTATCCTGCTAAAAACAAAAATATATGCGATTTTTTGTGAATTTTGAATTTTCATATATATATATAAAACTTTCTAAAGAAGTCAATAACGGAAAATATTTTGGATTTTTTTTTTTTTTTTTTTTCGAAAAACTGGGAGCCTGAAAGGACTTTTCTAGACCTTTAACAAGATAAATACTTTTGCCATAAATAAAGATATATACATTTTGAAATAAAGCAAAACTTTTGAATTTTTCATGTATATATATACATATACATATATTTGTAACAAATAATAAAAGTAAAGACCACACAAGACTTTCTTTTTTATTATAAAAAAACAATTTTAAAATAAGATTTTTTTTGATTTTTTATGACAAGACAACTCTATATTTCTATTGATATATTTTTATTATGAAAGACAGAACAACGACTTTTCAAAATTTTGGCAGAGTTTTGACAGTATTTTTTTTCAAAATCTATATTTCTATTGATTTTTTTTGAAAGACAAAATTCCTAACCGTTATTTCCTTTTTTTTTCAACAATAAACAATCAATTCCTAACCGTTATTTCCTTTTTTTTCACAATATTCCCAATATTCAAACACCGGTCAGCATGCGGGCATGAGACAAATAAATGCACGGAAAACAGTGGGATGCACCAGAATGGTCTTTTCATATCAGGTTGCTAGTCCTAGACGGACCCAACCCCTGTGTTGAGTCCCCTAAGTCATATGCAACGTGATGCAAATAAGCGTTCCTACTAGGGATCCGGCATGAAGTCACGTTATTCTATGTTCAAAACCTGGGTCGGTGTTCTAGACAGTGTACCCGAGCGGACAACTCGAGTTGAGGAAGGAGCTCCTTTCCGGGAACCAAAAGGCCAGCCGGCTTAGAAACTTTCCGAACCTCTTTTATTTAGGGTATGACACTAACAGAATAAGGAGTCTCAACCAGTGAGCACATCCCCGGAGGTGAGAAGAGAAAGGTTTCGGCACAGTTTATATACAGTTCAAATAATATCAAAGCGGTAACAGCAGCATTTAGCACATTAGTCTCAAAACATGTAATAATCAGATAATAAATAAAGCCAAATAATAACAATTATTCTAAGCTCGACTTCTTAACCCTGAACCATCGGTTCTGGGTCAAAAGGGTCCCCAGCGGAGTCTCCAGAGCTGTCACACCTCCTTTTTCCGCACCCGAGAGGGTACAAGGGAGTTTTTCCAATTAAAGGACAATCGAAACGGGATGAGTTTATTTATTTCAGAGTCGCCACTTGGGAGATTTAGGGGTGTCCCAAGTCACCAATTTTAATCCCGAATCGAGGAAAAGAATGACTCTACATTACAGTCTGCGTACCAGAAATCCGGATAAGGAATTCTGTTAACCCGGGAGAAGGTGTTAGGCATTCCCGAATTCCGTGGTTCTAGCACGGTCGCTCAACTGTTATATTCGGCTTGATTATCTGATTTTATACAAATATGAACTTATGTGCAAATTTTAACTTTTTACCGCTTTCATAATTGTTGTTATTTTATAGGACTTGCAACGTCGTGAAAACATATCTCGAACCACGTCACATCAATGCACCCGTGATTATTGACATACCTTGACTCGGTTGAGATTTGGATTTGGGTCACATAAATGTGCACCCGAATTAAGAAAAATAAATTATTTAAGACGCGCCTAAAACAACTAACGTATGGTTGTTTTGGGGAAGGCCGTAAAATTTGCTAAACGGCATGTCCCGAATTCTAAGTGTTGTAATGTATATACAGTTAGAGGGCCCCGCAGCTGAGTCTATTTTATTTGACGAGGCTCGTCTCGTTCTACTTTTAAAAGGAATTCGCGACGTCATGGATATGCCTCTCGGATCACGTCACAATCAATGTACCCGTGATTAGAAATACATTTCGAATCCGTCGAGATTTGGATTCGGGTCACATAAATGTGCACCCGAGTTTAAGAAGGTAAGGTTTATTAAAGCGTATCCTAAAAAGACTAACGTGTTGTTATTTTAGGAGGGTTGTGAGATTTGCTAAGCAACCCGTCCTGGAAACTAAATGCTTCAATAATATACATTTAACGAGGGCCCCGCACCTGCGCATTTTGTTTATTTTCATCGAGGCTCGTCTCGTCCTTATTTTAAAAGGATATCCTATAGCAACTACGTTTCTTGTGGTGTTTGTCTCTACTAATTGAAAGCAGTAAATAGCCCTAATCGATTACATGATTGCGAGCTTACTTATAACAGGATTTAAAATGCTTTTACAGAATAATAAAACGTGACTGCGATTATGGACAACTAGTCGAAAATTATGGGCCCAAACCTAGCTCATGCGAGATGGCCAGACTTGGGCCCCTGTTTTTCGATATGGGCCTAACTGATTTGTTTCGATTTGGGCTCGGCCTTCATGAGATTGAGGCCTAGAACTGATTCTTTGTTCTGTGAAATGAGTTTATCAATTTATATGGGACAATCTGGCAAAAGGAGAAAGAATTTTAACTAAAGTGGATAGTTTTCCTATTTGGCTTACATTAGAGAATATATTACACCCTCAGACTAAGTCTAAAGATACAACTTATTACACTGGGAATGTTTTTCACCTAACAGCACACATACATCACTAGCATTCATTAACCTACGTTGATACGCTAAACATGTAGGCTACTTCTATTATCCAAACAAAAAATGTAACTACTATATACTACATGACATTTAACACAACAGTCCACGTGTATATAAAACAATCTGCAGGTCCTCTCTTTTGCATTCATGTTCAAACTCTCAGTTACATTAGTGGTATCGATTGTGTACCTGGTAAGGAGGACAAAGAAGAAAGGAATGATCAGCTAGGCAATATGCAGTGAATACAGCAGCGGCAGACACACAGCAACAACACAGCAATCAACCAACTAAACCAAGTGTTTTCCACAGTCCACGAACAACCAACAATAGTTCCCAGAACAAAAGAAACCAGCAAATAGTCGAATGCCAAACCAGTAATTCCAGACGAAGAGTAATGAACACCAGAAGTAAAAAAAAGTTCGATGCAGCAAATAACAGCAGTTCAGCAACCAACAAACAGCTCAGTCAGTGCAGATGACAGAACTTGGCCAAGGCAGCTTGACCAATATGAATTCTTATTCAACTTTCAGATGGTGTTTGGTTATAATCTATTTGGAAACTAACTTATGTTTTTCAGCTTTCTTTAAACTCAGTAAACCTTCCTTCAGACTAAAAGTTTCAGCTTTTAAACTAAAATTCCAGCCTTTTGTTTTCTCTTTTTCTGAAGACTAAAAGTCCAGCCCTTTTTTAAGTTATCAAATGGCCTATTTATAAGCCAAATGACTCAGTGCAGCTAGGCTGCCCTTTTTGCTGCAACTTGCAGCCTGCCCATACCCCTTTAAGCCCCATGCCTCAGCATCTTTTGGTGTCAGCCCCCCTTTATTCCCCACGCCTGATTTTTTGTTTAATCCAGAATTATGGGCTCATTTGTTTATTCATTTTAAGCCCCATACCCTTGTGTCTTGTTCCCCATTGGTATTAGTTTAATCCCAAATTAGTACCCTACTTGTCAGCTCATTTAACTAATTATTTCTGTTCTTTTTAACACCCCAGAATACCCCTGTCAACCTTGATTATTACTGCCCCTGCCTATTGCAGCATTAGGGCATTTTTTGCACTGATGAAAGCTCGAACTCAGGACTGCCTAGACTGAACCCTTTTAGTCATTTTTATAATGCCAACAGACCATTTCAAACATTACTAGGTCATCCAGCCAGTGTCCGAGTTCAATTAGTTATGTGAAAATACTAGCTCCTTCGATTCATTAGTTATAGAAAACTAATCGACGACATTTATCGAGTCGACTATACTAATTATAGCAGGTAATAATCGATCGCTCACATAAACAATACATTTAGGGACCTAAAGGGCATCGGACAATTTTTGTTCAATTACTGGGGCCTATATGAGTCAACTTATCTGACGATTAAACTAATCGACGATCATGTTTACTCACAGAGTACATTCAGAGTCATACACAGAATACAATCGACCAAATAAAAAGGCCTTTACAGGGAAGAAAGAAATCCGGATGAAAATAACAGAAATAACAAACAAACACAACGAAACATGCTGACCACTTAATCAAAACTAACACAAAATAAAGGAAAAACTTACCGAAAATGTTTAAATCAAACAGACCCAAACTTGATTCAACGTCGACCTTCTGAGGCCGAACAAACTTTAATCAGGGTGTTCTCACACGAGAACACCTTGATTAAGGTCTATTAGACCTCAAACCCATGTCAAAACTGGCCGGGTTCCCCAGGTGCATGTGTTTCAAAAGTCTGGATTTCCAGATCTGGATTTTTGGGAGTTGTGGGTAGATTCGGACCAAACCAAGTTTGGTTTGGTCACGAGGAAGGTCAGGAGAGTGTCTAGCATGAAGATGGGGTGGTTTGGCATAGGTCCAGGTTCGACTCAAATCTTCAAACGAAGATTCGAGACGAACGGAAGTGATTCGAGGCTCGTGGTTAGTGGATTCGTGTTCAGGACAGTGAGGTGGTCCTAGGGTGTTCAGGAGGTGGCCACCGGCGTCCATGCCGCCGGCTTTAATGGCAAGGGAGACGAGGGCGGCTAGGGTTTCTAATGGGAGGTCTGGGTTTGAACTTGGGGACGAAGGGGTGGGGTGTTGGTATAGGGGGCGTGGGTGTAAGGGAAGGCTTATATATGGTCTAGGGGTTTAGATCTGAGCCGTTGGATCATATGATCTCAACGGCTTGGATCTGATGCTGAGAAATGAGACGGGGTCGTTTTGCAGTTAAACGGGGTCGTTTGGTTTAAGTGAGGGGTTGGGTCAGACCGGTTATTGGGTCGGGTTTAAAAACGGGTTGCTGAAAGAGGTCCTGAGTCGTTGGATCGGCTGGGACGGACGGCTCAGATTGATTTGCCCGAAACGACGTCGTTTCAGGAGGTGCCTGGGCAGGCCTGGTCTGGACCGGGTCAGATCGTTGGTTTGGGCCTGTTTTTGTCTTATTTTTTCTGGGCCCAAATTGATTTCAACTTTCTTTTGTTTTCCAACTTAAAGAAAAATAAAAATAACTAATAATAAAAAAAATGAAATTAAAACAAATAACATTATGGCATTTCAACATAATTATCATACCAAGTAAGTTAAATCACAACCTAAAACGGACGATGCACATATATTTATATTTTTTGAATTTTCTTTTAACGCCACATATATTTTTTGTATTTTTGTTTGATAATGACTAGATGCAAAATGGACAGACTCACAAACGACTAACAACACACGTCACGGAAAGATCGAAAATTTGTACAGCGAAGCCTTTTGCCACTGTTTTTATTTTCTTTTGGAGCGATTGTCCGTGAAGCAAAAATCACGTGCTTACAACTGTGTGGGTCAAAATCAAATCAGAGAAATTCGACATGCAAAGACAATTGTCATGAGTAACATGCGGATCGAATTGAATTGTCTGGTCGAGGTCGAGCAATGATCAATAAGGCCGAGGTTGAGCAGTGATCATCAATAAGGCCGAGGTCGAGCAGTATAGATAGATGTAATAGCTAGTTTTGCTTTGGAATCTTCAAAGGGAATATTCTACTGAATATTCCCTCTAATTATACTTTTTTAGCGTTTTATAGGGATATCCCTTAAAGGGGGAGGGGGGGCAGACTCTCTATCTCTAAAAAAAAATAAAAAACACATCTCTCTAAAGAGATTAGATGATCTGTTATTCCACACTCCCCATCAGATCCAAGAAGGGTCCTAAGATTCTTGTATTTGTCTATCATTCATCTTTATCAAATGAAAGAGGATCCGCCTCACTCAAGATTGGGTGAATCTTCTCCATTATTTACATTCTATCGTCATTTAATGTTATTTAATGTATGGTCTTTTTCATACTACTAGATTCGACCATAACTACTACCAACATTTGTACTCAACTATATTTTTCTATTCATGTTATCCATCCCTGATATAGAATTGATTATCCTTAACTAGAATTTACTCTCTATCTTCTTATTTAATTAGTTTAACAAAAGGTCTCATACTTTTTGGTCAAACAATTTGGCACCTGTTCGGATTTTTTAGTTAAAATTTTAGTTTTCTCTAGATCTAAAATTCAATTCTAGTTCCACTTTCTATTCATTGTAGAGTCACCCTTTCGTTACAAATGCAAACTTGAAAAACTGTAGGCAAAATCTTTAAAGCATGCTTTTGTGATATTTGTGGCTTAACTTTCTCACTCTCCTGTGGTCCTTGTGGTGCTTCGTCCTTTCTGATAGACGCAAGAATAAACGTGGAAACATTTTAAAGAAAACAATTAGATGAGAATACAAGTGCGACATTGAAAGGCCAACAACGCACATCAACTCTTTGCTTTAAAGTCTTGACGTCAAAGTTATTTCCGCTCAAAAGACAAATTAACAGATGAATACAAAATAATAAGGACAAAGAAAGCCCATAGTAATCATAGACGTAAGCGAAAATCCATTTTTCCTTAGACCAGATGCTAGTGTAAAACTTGTAAAATTTACACTCCTCTTTCTTTAAATACTCTCTTTGTATATCAAACTTCATACCCTTTTGCTCTCAAACCTTTTCTCTCTCTATGCTGCTCAGTTGAGGGGTTAGTATCATGCAGCACTATACCAAGTTCCTAAACTCAAGATTGGTTTTGTGCACCCAAGATTGGTTTGGGTTACAAACGCGTCGGGATCTGGCCGGGGATTCGAACTCGAGGTCCCAAAAGGCGAAGTAATTTTTCAGTCCATAAGATGCCCATATATGACTAACAACGAAGCCAAGAACGAGGCCGTGATTGCAGGTCTAAAGCTAGCACTCGAGTACGGAGCAAAACGAGTCATCCTACGGTGCGACTCTCAGCTCGTTGTCAATCAAGTCACAGGGACTTTCCAAATCAAGGAACAAATACTGCAAAAAAATCATGCCAAGATCTGCAAGCTGTTACCTGAGTTCGACAAATGCCACCAAATCCTTCGAGCACAGAATATCAAAGCGGATGGCCTTACCAAATTGGTAGCGTCCACTAAAAGCATAACCGCAAAAGGGAACGTGGTCACTCCCCTCCACTCGTCGACCGATCAAATCAAGGTAACGAACGATTTCATTTGGTTTAACTGACTATTTTTCTAAGTGGAATAGAAGCAGGAGCATTCTCCCAGATACGCGAACAGGGAACAATCGTCGTCAAAGCAAATTCGAAAATGCCAAGAGACCATATAGACTGGGACTGGACTGCCAGCCCAGAAAATATGTAAATCTCTCCGATATATGTAGCAAAAGCATGAGTGCATGAAGCTCAACCGCATTTTCGCAAAAGCGACGCTGCATCAATTTAACAAGTTATATTCGACTTGCTCGAATTCACATTCGACCTCGCTCGAATTCACATCCGACCTTGCTCAAATTCACATCTGGCCTCGCTCGAATTCACATCCGTCCTCGCTCGAATTCACATCCGGCCTCGCTCGAATTCACATCCGGCCTCGCTCGAATTTACATTCGCCCTCACTCAAAAATAGAATCAGAAATAAGCAGCAAAAGTAGCATTCTAAATCAAAGGAGGTACCTGACAAGGCATCTTACAAGGGTCGAATCGCCCGTCTAAATCTGAGGACACAGATGACCTCCTCCGATGTCGCCCTCTTTGCCAAAGCTCCCATCCTGGCCTCGTTGGACTTCTCCAACTCTACCGTCTTCTCGATCAACTCATCACTCGAGTCATTGGCCCTGGTCGAACTCTGCTCAAATTCAGCGCGCAGGGATACCACTTGGACCTGAAAATTGACACCCTTAGCTGCGATCCTCACTATTCGACCTCCCCATCCGAATTTCTCGTACTACGATTAACGAAGTCCTCTCACCGTGCTCGGCCAAAAGATGACCTTTATAAGCGGAGAGACTAATTGTATGGATCAAAATCAAATCAGAGAAATTCGACATGCGAAGACAATTGTCATGAGTAACAGGCGAATCGAATTGAGCTGTCTGGCCTAGGTCGAGCAGTGATCAATAAGACCGAGGTCAAGTATTGATTAATAAGGCCGAAGTCGAGCAGTGCTCATCAACAAGGCCGAGGTCGAGCAGTATAGATAGATATAACAACTAGTTTTGCTTTGGAATCTTCAAAGGGAATATTCTACTGAATATTCCCTCTAATTGTACTTTTTTAGGGTTTTCTAGGGATATCTCTTATAAATAGGAAGAGAGGACTTCTCTAAAAAGGGGGAGGGGGCAGACTCTCTATCTCTAGAAAATATAAAAAACACATCTCTATAAAGAGATTAAATGATCTGTTATTCCACACTCCTTATCAGATCCAAAAAGGATCCTAAGATACTTGTATTTGTCAATCATTCATCTTTATCAAATGAAATAGGATCCGCCTCACTCAAGATTGGGTGAATCTTCTCCTTTATGTATATTTTATCGCCATTTAATGTTATTTAATGTATGGTCTTTTTCATAGTACTAGATCCGGCCATAACTACTATCAATATTTGTACTCAACTATATTTTTCTATCCATGTTATCCATCCCAGATCTAGAATTAATTATTCTTAATTAGGATTTACCCTCTATCTTTTTATTTAATTAGTTTAACAAAAGGTCTTGTACTTTTTGGTCAAACACTCACTATTTTCGGATACTCAAAAAGAAGAAAAAAACTTTAAAGTTTGTAAACGCCAATTTTATTTGTGAGTTAGATTTTGTTTGAATTTATCCGAAGTTGATGTGTTCTTTACTCTACCCAAATGAAAGAAAGAAGAGGTAAAAGTTTTCAGCTGTACTTCTCATTCTATTTTCCTTTTCTTTTTTTGTTGATAATGATTTATATATACATGTATGATATGTATCGCCATCGACCACCACTTTTGGCACCCAAGTCCACTGCAATCGCAGCCCCATAGCCACCCTACTACCTTCAAATCTTTCATGATAGGAATGAAGGAATGAAGTAGATGAAGGTGCTATTCCGGTGTGTCTTTATGGAGATGATAGTGGATGATGATTTTTTTTTTGGTTGTGAAATTTTCGACTGATGATGCGTGAAGCAGATGGAGCAAAAAATATGATTCTTTTATCATTTTACGCGCCCAAGAAAAGTGTACTTAACACAATATGCCACATCACCACTATGTGTTTAATAGACACATATTTGTTGTAGTTTGAGTGTCTAATGGGAATAAATCTTAGTTAAAGTGTATCAATGGAGATTGGTGTCAAGTTTAAGGGGCTATGTATGTACTTGGCCTTTTAAGAATAATCACCCTACTGTTATACTTTTGTCTCATTTTCAGTTTAAAAAAACCTTAATGATTTGAAGGAAAGATTTAATTTACTCATCATTAACCAAAATGGCTACTTGTCTTACATCATTGGAGAAAGAATAATTAAAATTACATGCTAAAGTCACGAAAAATAAATGCTTAGATCAATGTCACCGAAATCAATGAGAAGCCAATGAATCATTCTCCTTCTGCCGATGTTCTAGTAGTTTCTCTTCTTATTTTGTCTATATATTCTACTATTGCTTAAGAAAATCAGAACGGTAGCAAGTGTTCTTTTATCTTTCATCTTCCTCTTATCGATCATAAGAACCATGATTATTTACAAAATTAAACTCTTTCGATCTATAGGGATATAAGACTAGAAATTAGAAATATTGTTCTTTGATTTGAAAAGAAAAAATATACTATGGAAAGTGGGATCTTAGTTTTGCATGAGAAAGGTGCACCTGCCAGAAAATTAGCTTTCTCTTCTTTTCCTTTTATATTATATTTGTATTGGGGAAAATTAAATTAACCTTTGGAACTAATTATGTGCTGACATGTCAAGACACGTGGGTCAATGGAAGAATGACAACTAGCAAAGAGTATTCAAAGAGTCGCGAGCCTTAACAGGCACGGGCAAAGATTCAAGAAAATAAGAAAGATCGGTTACTCGAATCTCTTGATGATTTGAAGAGACATCGAAGGAATGAATCTAGTTAGCAAAGAGTACCAATATGTATTATCTGTAATTAATGAGCATCAATGATGGGAACATTATAGAATCTTCACGAAACAGTTACGATTGTCAATTATAATGCTACATTAATGTCATTAATTACTCATAATGGCTCTATTATGAGAGGAAAGAAACGTAGTACTTAGAAATACCTGGAGAGAAATAACATTTGTATGGGGACACAGATTATTATTGGAATACACTGATTTATTTTGCTTTATTTTGCTTACTCAGCTACATTTCAATCCAATTCTTCTTTTTATTGTTTCCTTATTTGATTATCAGTAACCCGAGTTCTTCTAAAATTAAGCTTTGACCAAAGTTCCTATTTACTGGTTAAACAAATTAGTTCTGTTATCGGAAATCTGATAATCTTTTACTTTCTAAATCGACTCTCTTGTAAAAACAATCATGTCGAATGTCAACGACAACAACCAACAAGATTTACAACACCAAGAAAATCAGTAACGTTGGGAGAATCAACAAGATGAAGGAACTCCAACTCCATCGCAACGAAACTCTCATCGACAATCCCGAGAGGGGACTCTTGAGGATCTGAATCAAATACGAATTAGCAGTTCGAAAATAATCAAGCTATTGATGAAGCTTTGAAAAAATTAATCGCCCAACAGGTCAGTAACGTTCTTGAGGCTTTTGCTAACCAGCTACCATGTGTTGCACCACCAACACCAACACCAAACAACAACAATATTGAAAATCCTCGCTCAGGACTTGTTAACTCAGGCAGTGGAGGAACTCCTAGCGAATCTCGTGATGGAGGCTTAGGTAACCCAGTCAATTCTGATTTACAAAATTTAGTACTAACTTTACAAAAACAACTCAAGGAGCAGAGCGATCGCATAGAGCAGATACCTGGAGTGTCGCTTGTAATCAAGGGAATAGATATGGACAAATACTTTCAACAACCCTGGAAGCCAAGTGTTGCTCCTTTACCAATTCCAAAGAAATTCAAGATTCCCGATATTCTGAAATATGATGGAACAACTGATCCATGGGATCACGTAACCGCATTTACGACTGGTGTAAAGGGCAACGACTTGACCAAACAAGAAATTGAATCAGTATTGGTCAAAAAATTTGGAGAAACACTCACGAAGGGAGCATTAACATAGTACTCTCTTTTACCCGAAAATTCTATAGATTCTTTTGCTGAGCTTGCGATTCATTTATCAAAACACACTCGGGAGCTCAAAAAGTTGAAAAAAGAATGGAAGACATTTTCAAAATAAAACAAGGAGATGCGGAGCTGCTTAGGGAACTCGTAGACAGATTCTAGCGTGAGAGGATGGTGTTGCCATATATACGTGATAACTGGGCGGCTATGGCCTTTGCCAGTAATTTAAATGAAAAAATCTCGGAAGCCATGAGGAGACTCAAGGAAAGTTTACGAGAATTTCCAGCAACAATTTGGAATGATGTTTATAATAGATACAGCACGAAGCTGCAGATAGAAGAAGATACTATCATTCAGTCTCGAAAAGATAAAAGGGTGAGTTCAAGACGAGCTGAAATTAAAAAAAAGGTCCGGTAAAAATAGGAACGAGCCTTACATGGGACCAGCAGGAAGAGACTGGCATTCAAAACAAGAAAACCCAAGGTATGATCATAGATCAAGAGATAGAGAGTCAGGTTCATCATCAAGGTTCAGAAAAGAACGAAACACGTGAGAGGCGCGAGATGATGACAGAAGCTCAAAGGCAAAGATCGGCGGTTATAGTTTTAATATTAGCACATCCGAGTTGGTAGCTGTTTTAAGGAGCATGGGAGACAAGGTACGGTGGCCAAAGGAAATGAGATCAAATCCAAATAGGCGAAATCCTGATTTTTGGTGTGAGTTTCACAACGATTACGGTCACAAAACGGCGGATTGTAGATTGCTACAAGGTGAAGTAGAACATTTATTAAAACAAGGATATTTAACTGAATTGTTTAGTAAAAATGGAAAGCAAGCATATATGAAGAATAGGCAGGAGCCACCAAAACCTCCTTCACCAAAAAGGACGGATAATGTCATAAGTGGAGGAGAAGAGATCAATGGCGTGACATACACGGCAGTAAAAAAAAGTGTCAAAAATTACAGTTACCCACGGGAAGCGAGTTTGACAGGTTTTGGAAGAAGATAGTATTACATTTGATGATGCAGATGCAGATGGCGTGCTAACCCCGCATAATGATGCACTGGTAATATCTTTACTTGTACATGATACTAACGTAAAACGAGTTTTGATTGATCCAGGTAGTTCCGTGAATATCATTCTGTTAAGAGTGGTAAACGAGATGCAAGCCGATGATAAGCTGATACCCAAGGCACACACCTTGTAAGGTTTTGACAACTCGAGCATCATAACAAAAGGGGAGATAATACTCACCACATTCGCAGAAGGATTAGTCAAAGATACCAAATTTCAGGTAGTAGAAATTGATATGGCTTACAATATGATTCTCGACAGACCATGGATTCACGAAATGGACGTTGTTCCATCTATCTTACATCAAGTTTCCATCACAATGGGGAATACGGAAAATCCGTGGCGATCAACAAGCTTCACGAAGCATTAATTCCGTGGTAGATTCAAATGCAAAAAGTGACGAAAAATAGCAATCACAGAATTCAGTTGAGGATGCAGCAACACGAACCTCAACTCAAGATGGGCAAACAAATGTAGACTCGGGGCCCGATACTATTCAAGATCAGAAGAAAATGAAAATATCAAAACAACGATCGAGGAACTGGAAGCTGTGGTACTATTTGTACATTGGCCGGATAGAAAAGTCTACATTGGAACCAACCTCAGTCCAGAGATGAAATGTAAGTTGATTGAATTTTTAAAGACAACGCAAATTGTTTTGCTTGGTCCCATTTAGATATGACAAGTATACCACCAGAGGTAATGACCCACAAGTTAAATGAAGATCCATCATACCCACCTGTCAAACAAAAGAAAAGGAAGTAAGGCTCCTTCAAGAATCAGGTGATTCAAGATGAGGTGCTAAAACTTTTTAAAATCGGGTCCATCCGCGAGGTAAAGTATCCAGATTTGGTTGGCTAATACTGTTGTAGTACCCAAAAAGAATGGTAAGTGGCGAGTTTGTGTTGATTATACTGATCTAAATAAAACTTACCCTAAAGATTCTTTTCCATTACTGCACATAGATCAACTAATTGATGCTACTACGGGCATGAATTATTAAGTTTTTTAGATGCCTATTCAGGAAATAATCACATTAAAATGGATCCTCTAGATGAAGAAAAAACTCCTTTTATCACGGACGGGGGACTTACTGTTACAAAGTTACGCCGTTTGGATTAAAGAATGCTGGGGCCACATACCAAAGGCTAGTGACCAAAATGTTTCAAGAACACCTAGGAAAAACCATGGAAGTATATATAGATGATATGCTGGTCAAATCACATCAAGCAGGGGATCATATTCAACACTTGACTGATACATTTCAGATTCTTCGTAAATTTAACATGAAGTTAAATCCTGAGAAATGTGCATTTGGCATGTCATCAGGTAAGTTCTTGGGATTTCTTGTTTCTAACTGTGGCATTGAAGTAAATCTCATGCAGATTAAAGCTATTGAAGAAATTCTGGATATACTCACGAGCAAAAAAGAAGTACAAAGGCTGACAGGAAGAATAGTAGCCTTGGGAAGGTTTATTTCCATGCCATCAGAAAAGTGCTTCAAATTCTTTTCAGCTTTGAAAAAGCAAAATCAATTTGAATGGTCCGAAGAATGTCAACAAGTGCTTAAATATTTAAAGGTGTACCTATCAAATCCACCATTGGTAGCCAAACCAAAAATGGGGAGAAATTGCTTATCTACCTTGCAGTTTCATAGGTAGCGGTAAGTGCCGTATTAGTTCAAGAAGACCAAGGTAAACAATCTCTGATTTACTATGTTACCAAATCTTTGCTAGATGCTAAGACTCAATATCCTCATTTAGAGAAACTTGCATTAGCCTTAATTATGGCATCTAGAAAATTAAGACCCTATTTCCAATGTCATCCTATCTCTGTGGTAACCGCCTACCCCTGACGTAATATATTGCATAAACAAGAGTTATCGGGTAGATTAGCCAAGTGGGTTATAGAACTAAGCGAATATGACATTACATATCAACCTAGAACTGTAATAAAGTCACAAGTTTTAGCAGATTTCGTGGCAGATTTTAGCCAGGGAATACAATTGGAGGCAGAAAAAGAACTGTAGGTATTTAACGACTCTAATCCAGGTACTTGGACCTTATTTACTAACGGTTCATCAAATGTAAAAGGAGCAGGTCTAGGCATTGTCCTGGTACCACCTGCGGGTGAAACCATACAACAAGCAATAAAATATCATCCAATCAATAATAATGAGGCAGAATATGAAGCTGTGATTGCAGGTTTAGAATTGGAATGAGAGCTCGGAATAGAGCAGGTCATAATCAAAAGCGATTCGCAGCTCGTAGTTAACCAAATGCAAGGGACTTATACGGCTAGAGAGGCAAGGATGCAATAATACCTGGAAAAGGCACGGGATTTAGTTAGACAATTCCAAACTTGGAAAATCACGCAGATACCAAGGGAAGAAAATGCTGAGGCAGACGCTCTAGCTAATCTTGCATCTGCTGCAGAAGTAACAAATGAAGAAAATGCTTCTGTGATACATTTGTTTCATTCAGTGCTCGATCAAGACAAAAACGAGGTAAATTACAATAATCTAACTTGGGATTGAAGAAACGAGATTGTCAATTTTTTGCAGTATGGAATACTACCTGAAGATAAGAAAAAGGTTCAAGCACTTTTCCAAAAAGCTACTCGTTACTATATAATTCAAGGCAATTTATATCGAAAAATGTTCGGTGGCCTTCTAGCAAGATGTCTCGGGCCTTCTCAAACGGAATATGTGATGAAAGAAATACACGAGGGACATTGTGGAAATCACGCTCGAGGGAGATCTTTATTAAAAAATATAATTAAAGCTGGCTAATACTGGCCAAAAATAGAAGAAGAGAGGGAAGTTTTGTGGCTAAATATGACAAGTGCCAAAGATATGGCAACAACATGCATCGACCAGCTGAATTGTTACATCCAGTTATAGCACCATGGCCTTTTATGAAGTGGGGGATGGATATCGTAGGTCCACTACCACAAGCCAAAGGCAAGGTAAGATTTTTGTTAGTACTCACTGACTATTTTACTAAGTGGGTAAAAGCAGAAGCCTTCAAATAGGTACGAGAAAAAGAGGTCAGAGACTTCATCTGGCGAAACATCATATGCCGATTTGGGGTGCCAAAGGATATCGTATGTGATAACGGCCCGCAATTCATAGGTGCACAAATCACAGAATTCTTCCAAAGTTGGCAAATTAAAAGGATTACCTCGACACCTTATCATCTGGTGGGTAATGGACAAGCTGAATCAACGAATAAAGTCATTATCAACAATTTAAAGAAAAGACTAGAAGAATCAAAGGGCAATTGGCCAGAGGTACTACCTAGAGTCTTGTGTGCTTACCGAACATCAGCAAAAACAAATACGGGAAAAGCACCATTTTCACTTGTATACGGAGCTAAAGCCTTAATTCCAGTCAAAATTAGGGAGCCAAGTACGAGATATACTCAAGCTACCGAAGAGTCGAACGAAGAAGAGATGCGGATAAACCTGGATTTACTTGAAGAAAGGAGGGAAACTACATTAATAAGGATGGCAGCGCAAAAACAAATTATTGAGCAGTATTACAATCGGAAAGCTCATCTCAGATACTTCAAGATTAGGGACTACATACTCAAAAAAGTTTTCCAATCCACGAGGGCAGCCAATGCAGGAAAGTTAACTCCAAATTAGGAAGGGCCTTACAAGATTCATGGTATCGCAGGAAAAGGAGCATACGGGCTTGAAACTTTGGATGGCAAGATTCTACCTTCAAATTGTAATGCTGTTCATTTGAAGAAATAATACTTCTAATGAAAGGAAATACCAATGGTCAGCTATCTCCACTCACGATTTTTATTTTTGAATTGTTAAAATTTTACTAACGATTTTAGATGATAGGCAAAAAGCTAGCCCACACTAAATGATGAATTACGATCTGAAAGACACGTGGAAAGAACATAATTTCCGGTCTAGGGTTACAACTATTCTGATGGAAATTTAATGGGTTAAGCAGTCTTCATCTAAAATTGTACCTCTGAGTCCCATATATTTTTCCTTTTCAGGAAAAGGACCGCATGGAAGGAATAATCAAGTGCTCGAGATTTTATACTTCAAAGCTCAAACACTTGGGGGACTATATAATATACATATGATATATGTATAAGGAAGGCAAAGAAGTGTCATATATAAAAGGGCCCTCTTTTATAATTCATGTTTGATTTAAAAATCCATGAAGTTAACAAAGCATTTCTAAAAATGCAAAAAGTTAAAAGGGTAAAACAAACCCGCATATTGAAATTAAATAGAAGCAAAACCCTGAACTTATAAAGAAACAAGACAAGGGAAAATCATTAAAAGAGTATAACAGAAACTCAAGTCGAAGGTATAATAAGTTGAAATAAAAACTTTATAATATTCAGTTAAAACTAAGTATAAACTTAGTCCTAACTTAATTGTCATTACAAAATCCCCGAAAAGACTTGGGGGTACGTTGTTACCAAAAACATTACCCCTAAAATGGGACCAGGGGTAAAACTACCAAACATTCCACCAAAAAGAAAAAAAAAAGAGTCAAACTTTACAAATAAACTTTCACTGTGGAGCAAGTTCTGAAGAAGAATTCAAGACGGCATCATCAACAACAGAAAGCTTGATTTGGTCAGAAAGTGCTGGGACATCCACCACACCAGGATTAGCTTCAACATTCTCGGGAGTATCAGCCATGGGTGAGAAACTTTGGCCTTGCTAAGTTTTCAATGGTCTCTTTAATCTTTGCTAACTCAGCATCCAAGTTAAAACCTTCTTGGCTAACCTCCATAAGGGTATCATGGCGCGTGTTCAAAATGGCCCAACTTACTTAAACATCAGCTTTGTCCTCAAGAGCCTCGTAGTCTCTATCCCATTGATCAATTTCACTCTTGAGACCCTCCCTCTCAACCAAAGCAGCATCGTAAGAAGATTGTAAAGGGGCAAGTGAACTCTCCAAAAACTTGACCTTATCACAAGACACTCGGAGATCTTCTTGGGTCTGGGTGAATGTTTCAACAAGCTCACCAGCATAGACCTCTTTCTCATTCAACAAGGCCTTAGGACCTCTGATCTCTTCAGTGGCTTTTGAGAGTTGTTCAACAAAAGATGACTCGAGAAGGTTTTTATCCTTGCCCGCCTGGTTGGAAGAAGCTTTCTCAACTACTAGCTCTGATGCCATGACTCTTAGCTGCTGCTCTAAGGTACATTTGTTTTCTTCTAAAACTTCCATCTCAAGCTGAAGACTTTCATACTGTTCTTTCCAATTATCTGCCTTAATATGGTAATCATGCATCAATTGCTCTGTATGGGAAACCCTTTTCATCATCTCTGTACCAATGAGATTGATTTACAAAAAGGAAAATAAGAATCTTAGCAAAAGGAAAATGGAATAGAACATGAAAAGAAGTTAATACCTTCAATGATGATTGCACGATGTCATTCATCCAAGTCAAAGAACTATAACTTTCTAGCTTGGACTTTTCAATCGGACCAATCAAGGGTTTCAACCATATGTCAGCTTGTCCTGACTTCTTCAGAAGATTACCATCGGCAGGAACCTCAATAGTAATTTATTTCATCACTCTACTTTCACTTGAAGAGCCAACTTCAATTCAAGAAATATTAGTAGCAGGGACTGTAGAGGAAGTCATAATGGCTTGAGGCGGAGCAGAAACAGCAGCAGTAAAAACAGGCAAAGAGCGTTCCATTGGGACAGATAGAGAGAAAGAGGCAAGAGGTACTTCATCAGACACCAAATCAAAGCCTTCACTATCAAACCCACGTGAAAAAAGTTATTCATCAGAGTCACGAGCTGTGATAGGAGTATCTTCGTCAGAACTCACTAGAGTGGCTTCAACAGGCTCGGTCATGGGAACATAATGGAGAGGAGTAACTTCGTCATCCGAAATGACGCGTCTTCTAGCCCGTGGCCTTTTAACCAAAGAATTTCCATGTCGTTCCTCCTTCTCTTCGGAATCCTAGGTTTGTCAGCTTTCCTTTTCGATGAAGAACTCAAGATTATCTTCTGAGCTCTTGCCAAAGAAAGTCTACAAGCTATGATCGACTCAGCACTTACACCACGAATAGGAAACCCCGTTAAAAAGAAGGGTTAAATACATTCTAAAGAAAGAATGAATAAAAAGAGAAGGAAAAGAATAAAATTTTACCGTGAGTTTTAACCTTCCATCCAAACCTATTTGAGAGGTATTTTCAAGATCTAACTTCCATCGGAGCGATGGTCAACAATTTATCTACCAAACCACGGAAATTGGAAATCTCTTCAACAGTTCCCATGGTTGCTGGAAAAAAAAAGCGAAACAGTCATGAGAAGTGCAAACCCTATTTTTTTTAAAAAAAAAGAAAAGAGAAGAGAGAAAGTTGTAAAGAAAACTTACGTGCAAAATTTCACTTTTCATGGAATGGCATATTTTCTTCACCTACTAACCCTGACGTAGGTGTAGTAACAAATCGGGCATACCAACCACGATCCTTATCATCCTTAGGGCTGACTAATACTCTCTTACTCCTCGCCACCAAAGTAAAAATCCCATGATGGAATAACTTAGGGGAGCAGAGATGGATTAAATGAAAGAAGGTGAAAGGCAATTAAGCTAAATTAGCCAAATACCTTAAACATGCAACTGCCCTCCATACAATATGGCTAATTTGTCCTAAACATATATTGAAGAAGCGGCAGAATTCAATGATAACTGGATCAATGGGGGGTCTAAAGTCCAATGTAAAAAGGTATGTATACACGGAAAAAAAACTAGCCTTGAAAGAAGTAATCCTTTGATTTGCATTAGGAATCAGAATTGAAAAATCAAACCTCCAATGACAATCCCTACGGACAACAGAGATCAAACCTTCAGTAATCTGTGAAGGGTAGACATCGACACGATCATGAAAAGACATAGAAGAAACTTGGTTTCTAATTGATTCTCTATCAGTATAAAAAGAAAGTTCAGAAGGGACAATTTCATCTATTGTAGGTTGACATAGTGGTTCGTTGGAATCCCTACATCTGGAAGAAGACCTATGTGTAAGAGAAGCCCTAGTTCTAGAAGATGAAGGAGGAGTAGAATTAGGTAGAGAAGAAGAAAAATCTCGAATGAAAACTAATCCTAAGCTACGTAGCCTACCCTCTCTCCTGCTCCTAGTAGGAGCAAGTGGAAGTTCATCTACGATAAGAACTTTTTGAGGATCGGGGTTTGAAGAAGACATAGCTATACGAAGAAGAGAAGGAGACTGAATAAGTTAAAGATGCAAAACTTTTCTGTGATAGAATAGACAAAGGATATATTTATACTCAGAAGCAACCGTCAAACAAAAAGGTAATTATGAGAACGTCATAATGAAAATTGCCACTTCGTGATTGATGAAGCCGTAAAAAAGTCTTTAAAGACGTTGAAGGACTGCAGAACCAATCAAAAACCACCACGTGTCATATGCATTAAATGGAAGTGACATGCGAAGCGTCAGTTTTGGAAAATGTGTAATGATGCGTGAGAATGGCGGCAAAAATTTCCGCTTTAATGAGATCAACTTCCCAAATATTCAATTGTTGAATAAATGGCAAGTGGGGGAACTATCTGTATTGGGGAAAATTAAGTCAACCTTTGGAACTAATTATGTGTTGACATGTCAAGACACGTGGGTCAATGAAAGAATGACAGCTGGCAAAGAGTATTCAAAGAGCCGCGAGCCTTAACAGGCACAGGCAAAGATTCAAGAAAACAAAAAGATCGGTTATTCGAATCTCTTGATAATTTGAAGAGACATCGAAGGAATGAATCTAGTTAGCAAAAAGTACCAATACGTATTATCTGTAATTAATGAGCATCAATGATGGAAACGTTATAGAATCTTCACGAAACAGTTATGATTGCCAATTATAACGCTACATTAATGCAATTAATTACTCATAATGGCTCTATTATGAGAGGAAAGAAACGTAGTACTTAGAAATAGCTACAAAAGGAGAGAAATAACATTTGTATGGGGACACGGATTATTATTGGAATACACTGATTTACTTTGCTTTATTTTGCTTACTCAACTACATTTCAATTCAATTCTTCTTTTTATTGTTTCCTTATTTGATTATTAGTAACCCGAGTTCTTCTAAAATTAAACTTTGACCAAAATTCTTATTTTATGGTTAAACAATATACTTACATGCTACAACGAAAATATTTAATTGCCTCTCGAGTTTGTGATTTCTTTATCTCTACTTCTTCCTTCTTCTGCTCCCCCCTTGTTTTCCTTCATTTCTTCCTTCTAATTGAGGGAATGAAGCTTTATATCTCTCAATATTTATTCTTCTGGTCTTTGCTATTTTGCAGTGGTCACATTTGGCCAAGTTGGACCATGCAGTTGTAGGATCTAGTGGTCTCTCTTTTATGATCAAATGACGATCGATGTCAAACACATTACAGTAATTGCAAATTTAGAATGGTCCATATAATACACGTGCTATGCGCGCGCACACACAATGGCAGAACTACCTTATAGGAAGGGGTGTCAAATTGACACTCCTTTTCGGGAAAAATACACTGTGTAGGTAGGTAAAAAAATAAATTATATGTATATATGTTATGTATTGACTTCCCTTAATTTCCTGGTATGTTTACTTTTATATATTTTGACACCCCTTAACGAAAATTCTGGCTCCCCAACTGCACACACGCATACATACATACATACATACATACATACATACATACATACATACATACATACATACATACATACATACATACATACATACATATATACATACATATATATATATATATATATATATATATATATATATATATATATACTTCCTTGTATAGGTGTGACTACGTGTTGCTACTAAATCCTTTGGCTCTTTTACAGCCCTCTCGCAGAAGTCTATAGTGTGGAGTATTCGGGGGCGGCCCTTCCATAAAATAAGTGAAATAACCGCTTTAGGCCCCATTTTTTGTTACACCTAATAAATAATGTATAAGTTTAAAAAAGAGTTCTCTAAAGTGAAAAAAATTGATTTCTTTCTAACAAATATAGAGAAGAAGAATTTGCAACTGCTATGATTTCTATCAAGAAAATTGCACTTGAAATGAATATCGAACCCGAATTTCGTAAGAAACGTATGATATATAGGAAATAACAATTTGATGCGAATGTTGATAACGAAATCTCAAAATCTTTCGAAGAGTTCTTTAGAGTTGATTACTTTTATACATAATAGACAAGGCTAATTTTCACTTCAAAATAGATTTGAACAATTCAAAGCATATGAAAATATTTTTGATTTTCTATTTGCTAGTAAAAACTAATACACTAGATGTTGGAAATTTGAAAAAAATATTGTCTTAATCTTGAATGTTCTTTAAAGCATAATAATCAATTCGATATTGGTTTAGATTTATTTTCTAAATTAAAAGTATTAAGGAAAATACTACAGTTAGAAGACAAGAGTTTAATTGATACACTTAATCAAATAAAAAGATTTAATTCTTTTCCAAATGCCTAAATTGCTTATGGAATAGTGTTCATAACTCAAGTTACCGTTGCTCCAGGGGAAAGAATTAAGTTTTCAAAATTGAAATTGATAAAATCTCACCTAAGAACAATAATGTCACATGAAAGGTTAAGTGGATTAGCTATTTTGTCAATTGAGAAATACTTATTAGGAGTTATTAATTATAAGAAAATTAAGTAACTTTGTATCTAAGAAAAGCTTAAAAAAATAGTTTTCAAATAAATAATATAAAAAAATTTAAAAGTTAAGATCTCTCATAACATTTGGCTTTATGCCACAAAATTCGTCGGGCCGCCCCTGGGAGTATTTCATTTTCAGATTGTTTGCTCCTTTTGAGTGTGATACCATTTCAGAGCGTTTTTTTTAAAAAAAAAAAAAATATTTATTTTAAATTTGAGTGTTGTAATCTCCTTTTCTTTTTGCTTTCTTTTGGTTGTAAGTAGCTAGCTAGTTTAAATGTTTACTCACGATAATATACGCTTGTTCTTCCAACTCTATTTTTGTGCGTCTGTGCGAGCAAACTTAATATTTTTTTTTTACCTTTAGAAAGATTTAGCCCAAAGGTGCTACCAGCTTTCTTGAACTTTTCTCCCATTTACCCACTTCATTTCTTTCCTCTTTTCATTCAGAATTGTAAAACTAATGCTACCTGTGGCTCTAATCCCCAATGACATTCAAGATTCGAATTCCATTTACAACTCCTCTTGTTAGTGTCACTTGTGTAGACAATAAATTGCGTCAAAAAAATAATCAAGATCGAAAATATCGTAACAATCATAGTATTTGATTTCAAATAATATGAGTGTACAATTTTTGTGAATCCTCTGATTCAACTTTTCCAATATAAATTCAAGGGCCTTTGAGCTTGATCTTGAATCTATATTTGTTGTCACGAACGATGATCTTGAATTCAACTAGCACGAACTTTTATTTGAACTCGTGCTCCTTGAACCTTGATTTGTTCTTCGTTCTTGAGCTTGAACTTGAACTTAAAGCTTGAAACTTGTGGAGGAATTTGCAGCGTTTGATCCACGAGCTCTCTCTTGCTTCTTGTTATAATTTCTGGTGTCTTTTCTGGGTTATGAAGACCCCTATTTATAGTTGTGGGAGGGAAAAGTTATGATAAGAACAAACTCTTTCCGACCAATCAATTGAAGTGTGACATGGCCGTATTTGATTGGCCAGAACATGTCACTTGCACACGTGCCGCGATTTCATTGGTCTTTTAATGTGATTTGGCATGCTTTGTCATTTTGACATGTGGCACGATCCTATTGGTTCTTCCGCTTGACTTGGCGTGCCACGTCACTTGACACATGACACCAAACTGGGCCTCTAGGAAGATGACATCTTGGTCTTAATAAAGTGGGCTCATCACTTTAGCCCAATTAAATGGGTTAGCCCAATGAATTAAAACTTATTTATTTAATCCATATATATTGGATTTATATAATTAATTCAATTGTATTAGCCCGTAGTATTTAGTTGGACTAATATATCTTGAATTTAAAATATAATCCAAATTATTTTATGAATTTTATTTTAATAAAATTTATATGCCTACAAATGCCCCCTACTTCAAGACTTATTAAGATATAGATTTGTCGTAACCGAAAACGGGTCATGAAGTATTAGCGGACTATCAAATTTGTCGCGGGCCATATTAGAACGTAGAGTATCATCCATGCAATTTGTTGCATGTACACCCATCAATTACTTGGACAAAGTTGTGACCACTTTTACTGCCAGATTGGATTGCTGTGGCAGCAAGTTAGAGCTCCATTACTCGTACCATTTCTCAGAATTATGGTTGTCTTGTGCTTGGCCATGTCTTTGATGTTATTTGTAGAGAGAGTTTATATGGGAATTGTCATAGCTTTTATCAAGCTGTTGAGGCGAAAACCGGAAAAGAAAGTACAAATGGGAGCCGGTAAAAGATGATTTGGAGCTAGCAAATTATTCTTGGAAATGAATCCTTCCTTACCGTAATGACCGGATACAATTCCACTTTCCATTCACAAATTCCAACACAATTGATTTGTCTTTGAGTTCCTACATTGCCGCCGTAGCTAGGCCAATCCTTCTTCGAAGACACAAGCAGTAGTCGAATCCCACATGAAATACAATTGCAATATCCCACAACGTCAATTTTATTTAGACGTATGCTCTTCCCTCTAAATATCAATTTGTAGTATTTGCAAGCTCTATTGAATCTAGTTTTCTAGACTCAGAAGCATTGACGTGAAGGTAATTTCTTCTTTCTTTTTTTGTGCTTTCTTCTTTGTTTTATTTTGTTGTCTTTTTTTTTTTCCTTTTAGAAGTAACATCGTCAAACTACGAAGTCCTTTAAAAGTTCGCGATGAAAATCTTTAAAATTTGCGGCACAAAACCGTAAAGGTTCGCGATGAAGACCTTTAAAATTTGTGGCGCCCGTAAAAGTTCGCGTAAAGATCCTTAAAAACTCGTGGTCAAAATCTTTAAAAGATCACAGTGAAGACCTTTAGAAGTTCGTGGTGAAGACCTTCAAAGATTTGTGGCGAAAACCTTTAAAAGTTCGCATGAAAAAAAGTCGTGGTCAAGATCTCTAAAACTTCATGGTGAAGTCCTTTAAAATTTCGGGTGAAGACCTTTAAAAGTACGCGATGAAGACTCTTAAAAATTCGTGGTAGAAATCTTTAAAAGTCGGCAGTAGGGACTCTTTAAAGTTCGTCACGAGCACCTTTAAAAGTTCGAAACACTCCCTTTTAAAATTTCGGAACGAAAACCTTAAATATCCGAATGTCTTTAAAAGTTCGAGACGAACACCTTTAAAAATTCGTAACGAAAACCTTTAAAAATTCGAATGCCTTTAAAAGTCCAAGACGAACACCTTTAAAAGTTCGCAACGAAAACTTTAAAAAGTCCGACACAGACATCCCTTTTTTTCTTTTTTTACTTCTGAGGCGATTTTTTTTTGTTTTACTTGCCCATTCTCTCTTTCAAGATTGTGATTGTTACTCTTCCCTTTTGACTTAGGCAGCTTGAACATGGTTTACTTCAGAGACTCAGCATCCTCTTCCTCCACGTCCATGTATCTTCTAATTTCAGAGCACAAGGATAGTAAAACGGAGGCCAGATTACTAGTTGATACACCACTGACTGGCTTATATGCAGCTTCGTGGCCATCCTTGCAAAATCCATTTCGTTTGGTAGATTGGACCTTTCAAAACACCAAACATAAATCCAAGACATGGACTCTTCGTTCCCATAATCACAAAGTTAAGAATGTGGCAAGTTCCATCTCATGCTTAGAACGACGAATCCTCAAAGGAGAAGTATACTGGAGTGATTCCTTAACTTTTGGTGGCAAATTTCATTATATTCCCGGCTATTGGGAGTGGACCGAAGATATCCTTAGTAGGAACCATCGAGCATTGAGGGCTACCAATATTTACGATGTTGTCTATGCCTCATTGTTTACTTATGATCACTCTACAAGTATCATGCAAGCCTTTTGTAAGGCTTGGTGTCCTCTTACAAATACTTTTCTTACCTCAGTTGGAAAGTTATCCATATCTCTTTGAGACTTGTGCACTATTGGGGGTCTGCCTTTAATGGAGTCTCCTTATGAGGAAGTTATTCCAAATACTCGAGAACTTACAGGTGCTTATGACAAGGATAAAATGTTCCTTTCACGAGCCTGTCAGCAATTGTTTGATGCATATGACCAACTCCGAGAGGGAAACGCTAAAAATCATAATGTCCCTGTAAGAAGATGGATTGAGTTTTGGAGCAAAAAGGTTTTAAAGTATGAACAACCTCTAGCGAGAAAAGAAAAGAAGTCAGCTCGTCCCAAATCAACACACAACCCTACTGGAGCCATAGGTAAAATAGTCAATTGGTCAGAAGTTGAAGATGCACTATTTTGTTAAACTTGGCGTTGGAAGTGACAAAAAAGATGAAGTATACTTGGCTATTTTTTTATCATTATAGTTATGTGTCTTTGTGCTCTCTACAAAAGAAGGCGACTTTATTTGGCCTGAGACTTTCAAAATTGCAGGCCTTCTAGCGTGTGGGCAAAGAATTAACCTCGGCGTTCCAGCCTTAGCTAGCATTTACATGGGATTAAACACAATTTCAAATGGCTCACCACTCGATCCTTCTAGAGTTTACTTCCCAATTCATTATGTGTATGGTTGGTTGGCCTATTACTTCAAGACTCATTTTTCTCTAACAAATAGGCCGGCTACTCCTATGATGGCCATATATTCAGATGAGGGAACAACGAGATACTTTGGAAATGAAGACGCAAGAAAATGTATTCATGGAGGAGAAAGTGTCGTATGGTCTTCCATAATGCCAAGTAATTCTCAACCGTATTATTATCGTGATGATGGAAACGAGGAAGAGTCCGAGTCAAATTATTTTATGAGTATTCGCTTGAATTACCTTCCTTTGAGAAATGGATCGACCTTCATCGTGGAGCCTTATAGCCCTCATCGCTTCAGTCGTCAATTTGGCTTTTATCAAGACATCTCTGGTTGCTTGGATCAAGATTTTGTAAGTGCTCTTTACACAAAGGATTGGAACTTTTACAAATTTGTGTTTTGTCTAAAAGTAGGTCAAAGGCCACATTCCCCCCTCCCCCCGCATTATGCCAAAGATGAAGAAGTATGTCTCGTCCGACTATAACTCTTGGTAGGAAAGAGTGCATGGAAACTTCCTTGAAAACCACTTGCAATCTTTGGTAAATACCGTTGGGCCAGTTACTGCTACTCCTTCAGAGATCACGCCTCAAGAGCATAACAGGGAGGGCAAGCCTCCTACTTTAAAATCCAAAGTGGTTAAGCCATGTGACGTCAAGGGACCTCCATATAAAGAAGTTCAAAAGAAGGGACCTGTTCAGGCTCATCAAGCCAATAAGGGTTCCTTTTCATTAGGCACCATTGTTCCTACCTCCAAGAAATTCCCACCACAAAATGAGAGTGATAGTAGTCATGGAGATCAAAACTTCAAGCGGGTGAAGCCATATTTAAACAAATAGGGAGATGCTAATTTAGGTGTAGTCGAGATTACTGACAGCATCGGCAGTGCTTCAAGGACTTTGACGGCTATCAAAGAGGTAATGATTAAACTTTCATATTAACTTATAATATCTAAGTAATTTCACTAACCGTATATTCTTTTCTATGCAGCCACATGGTGTTCACATTTCGATGGAGTTACACCAAAGCAAGCCATAAGGTTAGCGAATCCGTGGCGGAGCCAGATTTGAGGAAATCACTTTCAATACCTAAGTCAAACCTAGAGGCAACTTCCATCCCTAGTCTTGGAGAAAAATCGGGGCCTAATTTTCCCCAACAATCAGCACCAACAATATCTATCTTTGATGGAAGAAATGTTATCTTGACTCTTCGTAAGGATTTCATTTTGAATGTTTGGGCTAAAATTCAGGCCAAACTCGAGGATTTTACCGCAGACAATGCTTCTTCTCTTTAATTCGCGATCCAAGTGATTTTCGAGGAGATGGATGGAAAGGGTGTGGATATTTCCCCTCTAAAAGACCTATTGACGTCTTTAGTCGAGATTGCCACTTCATATGACCAGGCACGATCAACTCTTTCTGACAAGGTTGTGGATGTTGAAAAATCTGAGTCATTTTTAAACGCCAAACAACATCTTGATCTTGTCTTGATTGAGAAAGGGGAGAAGGTCAAGAAATTGTTTACCACCAGTAAGTCTCTCAAAGAGGCCAAGGAGAAGGTGAAACAGTTAAGAGCTCTTTGAGTTATTGCCAAGAAAGAGGTTGAAGAGATTGAATCTAAAGTCTCATCTGCTGAAGAGGAGTACCGTAGATATTCTAATGTCCCCTTGGCAACCGCTGATGACTTGGCCGATGAAGAAACAACACCTAGAGGCAACCCTTAAAGACTTGGTCGATTACAATTTGTGTTTAGATTAGTATGCATAGAGTATTTTATTAGCCTCTTTTTTTGTTTTGCATTTGATTAACTAGCGGGTATTCTTAGAAATGAAAACTCTATCCGTTTTACTTTATATCATGTGTTTTCATCCATGTCTCATTTTTTCTTTGCGGTTCAATACCAATAGTTCTTTGCTTATCATGTTTTATTGACGTCCACATAATAGAACGTGACTTTTATTTAAACGTCACTGCCATTCACGTCTCAAAGTTCTCTGTATTTGGAGATACATCCTCCTTTTTCTTTGAGGATAATATTGTTCATCACCTTTGCACCTTTTGTGGCAGAAAATATATATCTCAATGTGAGGACGTCAAAAATATGAGCCATTTAATTTTTTAGAAAACAAACTTTAAAATCTAAGACATATCCAAAATTCGGAATCAAACACCTTCAGAATCACCGCAAGTAAAATTTTGAAACCAACTTTAGATTTCACCATGTTGAAAATTACAGATTTGCGCAATCTTACCAAAAAAATCATATCTTGGGATAAAAATGTAGAAATTGAGAACCGTTTGATTTCATGGAAACTAGACTTCAAATTCTAAGACATATCTAAAATTTGGGATCAAACATTTTGAGAATAGTCCCAAATATTCATTTTGAATATAACTTTAGATTTCGACACGTTGATAGTTTCAGATTTGTGCAGCTTCACCAAAAAAAATTGTATCTTGGTGTCGAAATGTCGAAATCATGAACTTCTTGAGTTTATGAAAATAGAATTCAAGATCTAAGACATATTCAAAATTCAGAATCAAACATTTTGAGAATAGTCCCATATATTATTTTGAATCTAATTTTAGATTCCGGCCCGTTGATAGTTTCAGATTTGCGCAGCTTCACCAAAATATTTGTATCTTGGTACAGCAACATCAAAATTATGGACCGTTAGATTTGTCGAAAGCAAACTTCAAAATATAAAACATATCCAAATTTCAAGATTTAATATCTTAAGGATAGTTTCAGATAATATTTTGAATTCAACGTAAAATTTGGACACACTGACGATTTCAAACTTGCACGACTTCACCAAAACTTTTATATCTTGATGTAGGGATGTCAAAATCATGAGCTTTTTATTTTATGAAAACAAGACTCCAAAATCTAAAACATTTCCAAAATTTAGGATTTAATACCTTAAGGGTAGTTTCAGATAGTGTTTCAAAATCAACAACCGATTTTAATATACCGACAATTTCGAATTGGCGACTTCGTAAAAAATTTTATGTTTTGGTATGGAAGCCTCGGGATCACAAGACATTTTTCTTTCTATCAATAAATATTCAAGAGCACCATTCTCACAAATATCTTAGGTTCGAGTCTCACTGAACTTAAAACGTTGCACCCCAGGAATCTTTCTTCTTATATTTGTGTTTCCTTTTTGTGATGCCTCTCTTCTCTTCCCTCCTTCTTTAGGGTAATGAGCAGCTATGAAGACCAACAAACTTGAAGGTTATGTGAACATGAAGATATAGTGAATCCCCAGACTTTGATGCAAATATTGTGATCATTTCAGTGAAGACACCATTTTACCATAGCAACTTACCCCCATTAAATCAAATGGGATCCAAAGTTCAACAGGAGGATGGCATTTCAGCTTGATTTTACATTCCTTTCATACTTCACTCGGACAACAATTGGGATACTATGTATCTTTTGAAATCATGCAACTAAACTCAGAATAAAACTCTAAGTTGCCTACGTACCTCGATGAAGAGGATCAAGTCATACCGTAGTTCAGAATGGGTGATTCTTTTTTTCTTTTTTTTCTTTTTAATTAATTGTTTATGTCCTAACTTTTTTCTAGGCCGCCTCTTTCGAGGTTTTCAACCTAGCGGACTCTTTTTTTTTGTGGGCCATACACAGTTTAGACTCATGCGGGCCAGAAGTGTAGGAACATACAGTTTAGGCTCGTGCACCAAGGAACATCATGACTTTTAGTTTAGGCTCGTATGTAGAGGAGCATTATAACTTCAAGGATAATACTTCTTCAAAAATTTAGCATGGATAGGGCCGATTCTCATACCATCTGCATTAGCCAGCTTGTAAGCCCCACTTGAGTAAGCTTCTTGCACGACATATGACCCATCCCATTTTGAAGTAAACTTCCCTACAGGTTTATGGGAAGTAATAATGGGTCTTCGTACGGAAAGGACTTGATCTCCTACTTGAAAGGATCTCGGGCAAACTCTTTTATTGATGGCACGGACAATCGAGCTTAATAACATTCAAGACTCTGTTGAGCTTCCAACCTTTTCTCATCAAGAGCTTACAATTCTGCTAATCGAAGTCGAGCATTTTCTTCATCAGTGATGCCTTCTTGAATAGCTAATCGTAATGAAGGTATTTGACGCTCGAGTGGCAAGACGTGTTCAACTCCATAAACAATGCATAAGGGGTCACTTGTGTTGGCGTGCAGCGAGCTATCCTATATGCCCACAGAGCTTCCTCTATACGATCATGCCAATCTCGTTTGCATTTGGAGACGAATTTCTTTAACAAGTTGCATATAGTCTTATTGAATGCCTCGGCTAGACCATTGGTGACAGCATTGTATATAGAAGATTTACGTTGTTTGAAGCCAAAGAGTTCGCAAATCTTGTTCATCAACCTATTGTCGATCAGCTTGCCATTATCCATTATTATGAAACGAGGAATGCCAAAGTGATAAATAATATTTACTCGGATGAAACTTGCAACATTTTCCTTCTTTACTTACTTAAGAGCAACAACTTTAGCCCGTTTTGAGAAGTAGTCAGTTGCAGCTAAGATGTACAGGTGCCCACCAGAGGACTTTAGCAGTGGTCCAACAACAGCCAATCCCCAAGCGTCAAATGGCCAAGATGCAACAGTCGGGTGCCACACTTCAGGAGGTTGATGAATAAAATTCACATAGAATTGACAAGCCTTGCATCTTCGAGCTTAGTCCAAGCAATCTTTTACCCTCATTGGCCAATAATATCCCATCCCTTTTATATGGAAGTGGAGCTTTGGTCCAGAATGGTGTGACCCACATACCCTACAATGAGCTTCTTGCAAAGCTTAGAGTGCTTTATCTTCCCCTAAGCATCGCAAGAGTACTCCCCCGAATGATCTTCTGTATAAGGTATCTTTGTAGTAAAGGAAGCGAGGTGCACGACGACGGATTTTAGTCCTTCCCCGCGAATTTTCTGGAAGTACCTCATAGCATAAGTAGTCGATAATGGGTTGCCGCCATTCTTATTTCTCAACTTCAGAAACAGCGACCAGATGCTTGCGTTCATTTTCTTCACCTTCAGCCTCATTTAGCGGCGGTAATACCCATTTTTGGCAGACAGTAACTTGCGCCTGATCAGGTAGGGTTAATGATGAAGCTAGGGCAGCTAAAGCATTAGCCTTCTTATTTTCTTTCCTTGGCACATGTTGAATAGTCACATCATTGATCCACCCCATTAACTTTTTAGTGTAATCATGATATGGGCGTAGTTCAGGATTCTTAACCTCATAACTACCTAGACTTGCACTTGAAATTGCTTTATATCAACAGCCATTTCAAGCCCAAGTATTAATGTTTGATACTCAGCAACATTATTGGAACAGAGTTGTGTTAAAGTGAAGGAGTAGGGCAAGACTTCACCTTGGGAAGTGACAAATACTACACCAGCACTAGCTCATCCACGATGCATAGCACCATCAAAGTACATCCTCCATGGAGGTTGAACTTCAACGACCATTGCATCCTCATCAGGTAGTTCGTCAGTTAGCTCCCAATCATCGGGTATAGGGTGATCTACCAAGAAGTCCGCTAATGCTTGTCCTTTTATAGCCTTCTGAGGGATGTACACGATTTCAAATTGTTGAAACATGAGGTACCACCTTGCTAGTCGATCACTAAGGACAGGTTTTGACATCACGAACTTGATGGGATTTGCTCTAGAAACCAAACGAACGACATGATCTTGAAAGTAGTACTTCAACTTTTAGATTGAGAAGACCAGCTCCAAACATAACTTTTCAATTGGAGAATAATTCAGCTCATTTGGTGTCATCATCCTGCTTAAGTAGTAAAGGGAGTTTTCTTTCCCGTCACTATTTTCTTGGGCCAACAGCGCTCCAACAAACCTTTCTTGTGCCGAAATGTATAGTATCGGCGGCTTTCCAAGTATATGGGCTGCCAAAATCAGAGGCTTCATCAAGTAGGATTTAATGCTCTCAAAGGCATTGCTACACACTTGGTCCCATTTGAAAGGGACACCTTTCTTCATAAGGCGACTGAATAGTTGGCACCTCCCAGCTAGGTTTGAGATGAATCTCCTAAGGTATGCTAGCTTTCCTTGCAGACTTTTCAATTCATGAATATTGCGGGGATCAGCATTTTCAAGATTGTATCTACTTTGGCATGATCTATTTCAATCCCTCGATGTCGGACAATGAAACCCAAGAACTTTCCGAAGGTAACTCCAAAGGCGCATTTTAATGGATTCATCCAAAGTTGGTATCTCCGGAGAAACTCAAACACCATTCTTAAGTCTTTCAAGTGGTCGCTTTTCTTTCTTGATTTTACCACCAAGTCATCAACATAGCATTCGACATTATTGTGGAGAAGGTCATCAAAGATATTCTACATAGCTCTTTGGTAAGTAGCATCAGCGTTCTTCAAGCCAAAAGGCATTACCTTGTAGCAATAAATACCCTTGGGGGTACGGAATGCCGTAAGCTCTTCATATTTTAGCGCCATGCGAATTTGGTTATAGCCAGATGAACCGTCTATAAATGATATTGCCTTGTACCCAGTAGTAGCATCAATCATCAGTTCTGGAATGGGAAGCAGGAATTCATCTTTCGGACATGCATTGTTAAGATCTCTAAAGTCAACACGCACTTGAATCTGGCCATTTTTCTTCCTTGCAGGCACAAAACGTGAAACCGATGTTGGGTATTTAACTTTACGAATAAAGCCAGCTTCGATGAGTTTGTTAACTTCGATTTCAATCAAGGGAACCAAGTCTGGCCTAAAGCGCCTTTGAGCTTTTTTAACAAGGCGAGCGCCATTTTTTACTGCAAGGTGATGTATTACTATCCAAGCCAGGCATCTCTTTGTAACTCCAAGCAAAGACAACCCTGAACTCCTTGAGTAACTCAATATAAGTGCTTTCTTCATCAACTTCTAGTAAAGCACTTAGGTAGGTGGGTCTTGGTTTTTCATCGGTGCCAAGATTAACTTCTTTTAAGGCATCAACTGTCGTCTTCACTCCTTCTTCAAGTTCAGGTGGAGCATCTTTCGCATCTTCATCTTCTTGAGGGTCCCTATTGTTGAATGATATGTGATAACATGGTGAAACATCCTCCAATTCTGCATTATCCTCCATTGACGATGGAACACCATTCTCGCTTGTACAGTAACATGATACGAAGAACCCATACTTTCTTTATCTTCGTCACGTTCCTTAGTGTAGTCAACAGTATATGGCTTTACCTTCAGTACTTCTTTACATGAAACCACAAGTTTTGTTTGTCGCCTCATTCTAGAAGGAACCAAACTTTGGAAATCTTTAGAGATCTTCTGGATTTTGGGCAAAGCGGGTGTTCTTATACTTTGAAAATTTCTCTGGAACTTGTTCCCCTTCTTTAATGGACCCAATCTCTTAAACATGGAGGTCCTTACAGGTGATTTTCCAAGTCGACCAAAGACAGAAGGCTTGTTAAAAGCGGCTGATTCATCTTCTATAATGATATAATTACTGCTCGCCCTTCTTATGGAGATGCGCACTGGTGACGGTTGCTTGTATCCAAAACCTTCACGTGGTTATCTCGTCATAGCTTCTGATGGTAGCTTTCCTAAATTTGATGGCTCATTAGGATTGTATCCAGCTTTTGCAAATAGCCTGTAAGCGTTAGGATCAAAACCTTCATCTGTTTGCTTTGTAGGGAGTGCCATATTCTACAAACGATTTTGGGCCACAAACCCTACAAGTGGCTTTAAGGACAACTTTACTGCCTCAATTCATTCTACCGGAAGAGTTAACTCCTTTAGCATGTTAGTTTGGAGATTAGATGATTCACCTCCATCTTTCTTCCTTTTAGGGACATATTGGAGTGCATGACTTACTTTCTTTCCATAAGACGCAATATTCCCTCTATAAGATTTATTCGTGTTGGGTTGTACCTCTTCAATAACAGCTTTGGCTTCACTAGTAGTCACCTCTACTCTTTTAGTTATGGGCTCGTCATTCTTGCTTTTCATGCCATCATCAGCTATTAGCTCCTTCACAATGCGGTTCTTCAAGTAGAACTTTGCATCGGCGAAGTGTGACTCAGCCTCTGTGAATGGCTCATCATCAGCAACTATCTTCTTTTTGACTTCACCCTTGTAGTATTTTAAACATTGATGGTAGGTAGATAGAACTACTTTATTCTCATGTATCCAAGGCCTTCCAAGCAAGACATTGTATGAAGTCTTCGCGTCGATTACATGTAACCATGCACTTGATTGCATATCTTCAATGGTGATTTCCAGCCTGATCATGCCTATGGATCTTTGCCCCCCTTAGTTGAATCCTTGGATCATCACACGACTTTCTGAGAGTTTGTTCATGGGAATTCCAAGCCCTTTCACAGTGCGAATTGGCAAAATGTTCACTGAGGATCCTCCATCAACCAAAATTTGATTTACCCTTTCATCACGCATATAGCCAACCAGGTACAATGGGCGGTTATGAAGAGTTT
The DNA here is from genome assembly GCF_000393655.2 of Nicotiana sylvestris. Classification (NCBI taxonomy): domain Eukaryota; kingdom Viridiplantae; phylum Streptophyta; class Magnoliopsida; order Solanales; family Solanaceae; genus Nicotiana; species Nicotiana sylvestris. The sequence continues at coordinate 134,197,015 of NC_091062.1, read as the reverse complement.
CACCTAGCAGAAGATCGTCATTTGTGAACGTGACTTTTTCCTCACAAGCATTAACTTCTTGAGGAGTGGACTCGATGAGCTTTTTCGAAGATGGTGCCAACGGTAGGTCATCACCCTTTTCCTCCCCTTCATCAGCATGGCAACAAGAGGCAGTGATACCCCCATGGGAAATCTTCATGCGAAACCAACTTGGTAAAAACTCCTCCAAGGTCACTGGATTTTGTGGCTTTTGAGAGTGGTGTACCTCCACTTTTGCTCTCTTTAAGTGCTTAACTGGATTCCATCTCCTTGGTCTTTTTACCATCATTTTCCTTGTTGGTTGTTCTACTGATTCTTTTCGTGGGCTCTATCTGTGGTGCCTACGATGAGTCACTAATGTCCAACCTTCATCATCATCAGGTTGATTGACTTCAGCTTTGTCGTTCTCCAATAATTCTTCATCTTTACTTTCTTTAAAACCACATAATTCATCGGGACAGAATGAGCCAAAGGTGATAGAGACTTGGTTTGCGCTTGCTTTCTCATCTTCAAGCACAATCTTCTTTTCGCGAGCCAAGTCCATAACTTTGTCCTTGAATACAAATCACTTCTCCAAGGGTGGCTCACAAGTCAATGGTATTTGCAGTAATTTGGGTCATTTATTTTTCCAGCTTCATTTGGTCGCTTCATCTCTGGAAGCTCAATGAGATTTAACTCGATGAGTTCTTCAAAAATAGTTGGCATATCAGAATCCAGAAATGGGTACTCTTTCTCTTGCATTACTTTTAGAGTCAACTTTCCACTTGGCTTATCTTGAAAAGAAGTGGATTTCATACTCTGCTTCTTGCTCACCTTCGTTGTGAACATCACAGGTGATGTATTGACATTCATAGCTTCTTTGTCTTCAGATTTGGGTACAAACTTGCTCCATTTCCTGACTTCTTGCTTGTCATTCCCTTTTTGAGGCTCATAGATAGGCAACCTTTCATTTCTAGTGAAGGCCATGCTCAATTCCATGTCATGGGCACGAGCCAAGTTCTTCAAGTGTGCCAGGCTTGATATCTTGCAAGATTTAGCGTAGCCCCCAATGCATGCCTTGGATGCACATCTCTATGCCCGAAGCTTCACTAAGCCTATCTTTGTAGTTGAGGCTTGCATTCCTCCAACGATTGATAAAGTCAATAACTGGTTCACCCTTTCGTTGATGAGTATTTGTAAGTTCTATCATACTCACAGTACGCCTCGTGCTATAAAAGCGATTGAGGAATTCTTGCTCTAGTTGATCCCAGCTATCAACATATCCAGCCTTGAGGTCCGTGTACCAATCAAAAGCATTTCTTTTTAATGAGCGAACAAACTGCTTGACGAGGTAATCTCCATAAGTCCCAGCATTGTTGCATGTCTCAACGAAGTGCACCACATGTTGCTTTGGATTGCCTTTGCCATCAAACTATTAAAATTTTGGAGGTTGATAGCCAGCAGGCATCTTCAACATATCGATCCTTGAAGTGTACAACTTTGTGTAGGTAAAGAAGGACTTAGAAGCGACTTCATATTTGTTTTTTATAGTCCCTTCAATGAACTCCTTTAGTTGATTGATTGGAATCATCCCTTCTGAAGAGACTAGAATTTCCTTAGTGGATGCAACTTGTCGTGGGGGATGATTGATCTCTTGAACTTCAGGGAGTTTGCCGGGTGCATGGGTGGATTCTTCTTCCATCAATATTCCCACCCTGTTTGTTAGCTTGTCAATTCTAGCCTTTTGATTTTGCATGCATTTGGTCAAGCCAGCGATTGCTTCCGTCAAGTTTGCCAATTGCTCATCCACAGATAAAGTGTTTGTCACCATAGCTTGCATGATTGTCGTGGACGATGGAGAGTAGCATGGAAGTTCTTCGATCCGGAGAGGTCAAGTAGAGCAAGAGTTTTCTTGATCTTTTCAGCAATATCTCTTCCTCCTTCAAGTGCATTTGTGGAAGATCTTGCTCCTTTTGAGGATGAATATCCGAAAACAGGGGTTGATGCGGACGGCACTTGGGGTACTTATTGTCCTAAAGAGCTCGCTTTGCTCCTTGTAACTGGTCTGAATCTTCCAAAGGTAACATCGAGGAGGCTTTCCACATCAGCATAGAACCTGGAGTTAGCAGCCTTGGTGGAAGTTGAACTGGAGTTGATTTTCTTTGAAGCCATTTTAATGTTCTTGAACTTTGGTGATTGAAAAGTTGAGATGAGAGGTAGAGATTGTCCCACTGGGCGTGCCAGAATTTATAGACAATAAATTGCGTCAAGAAAATAATCAAGATCAAAAATATCGCAATAATCGTAGTATTTGATTTCACATAATATGAGTGTACAATCTCTATGAATCCTCTGATTCTACTTTTCAGATACAAATTCAAGGGCCTTTGAGCTTGATCTTGAATCTACATTTGTTGTCACGAACTTTGATTTGAACTCGTACTCCTTGAACCTTGATTTGTTCTTCGTTCTTGAGCTTGAACTTGAAGCTTGAAACTTGTGGAGGAATTTGCAGCGTTTGATCCACGAGCTCTCTCTTGCTTCTTGTTATAATTTCTGGTGTCTTTTCTGGGTTATGAAGACCCCTATTTATAGTTGTGGGAGGGAAGAGTTATGATAAGAACAAACTCTTTCCGACCAATCAATTGAAGTGTGACATGGCCGTATTTGATTGGCCAGAACATGTCACTTGCACACGTGCCGCGATTTCATTGACCTTTTAATGTGACTTGGCATGCTTTGTCATTTTGACACGTGGCACGATCCTATTGGTTCTTCCGCTTGACTTGGCGTGCCACGTCACTTGACACATGGTACCAAACTGGGCCTCTAGGAAGATGACATCTTGGGCTTAATGAAGTGGGCTCATCACTTTAGCTTAATTAAATGGGCTAACCCAATGAATTAAGAATTATTTATTTAATCTATATATATTGGACTTATATAATTAATTCAATTGTATTAGCCCGTAGTATTTATTTGGACTAATATATCTTGAATTTAAAATATAATCCAAATTATTTTATGAATTTAATTTTAATAAAATTTATATGCCTACAACTTGCACAAACTAAGATTATATAACCTCTATGAGTGATGTTCAAGACTCCCATTCAGCTCCTCTTGTTTGTGTCACTCAAACTGATTACAGGTTGAACTCATAATTTTCACTTATATCCTGTATTTTTTCCCAAAAAATTATTAAATATATATAAATAATAAATTTTGAATCCATTAAATTAGATGTGTGTTGGTAGAATGTATATTTGAACTCATAAAGTGCAAATTCTGGATCCACCTCTGCCTATCATCATACAGTAATAATAAGGCTTACAAAACACGAAAAGATGTCGGGTGGTTGAGATCCTTCCACTCTTAATCAAAGGTTTTAAGATCGGAATATGAAAATGGATAACCTTTCAATAGGGAGCACCACCTATACATACCCCTTAAGTGGCCTATCCATCCTGAATCCAAAGTAAAATCGGTGAATTTGGAATATCGAATGATTAAGCCCAAAAAAGATAAGTTTGCAAGATTTGTTGTTTGTAGTAGCTACTTATATGTAATCCTAAGGAGAAGCACAAAACTAAGGAGGGGATCCCACATGCATGTTACGTAATATCAAGAAGGTGGTCCAAACTATTTAAAAGACAGTCGAGAAAAATAAAGATTGTGTAGTGCCTTTTGGGGTTTCCTATTATAGTACAGACCCACCAGAAATATAGAAGATAACTTTAGGTTTAATGACGTTCACAAGCACCACCACTCTAGCTAGGGTTCAGTCTCTTTCCCATTTCCCTTGTATCCAAGATTAAGCACCAATAACAATAATGTTCACTTATATACACATACATATTGATAAACTTGTCTCTACACAATATACTTCCCCTCTTTCCAAATCGTATTCAGGGGTGTACATGGACCGGGTTGGTTCGGTTTTTATCAAAATCAAATCAAACCAACTATATCGGTTTGGATTGGTTCGGTTTTGTCGGATTTTTCGGGTTTTTTGTTACTTAAATATTAGTTCAATCTTACTTTGTTAAATTTTTATAAGTAAATATATGTTTATTAAAAATATAAAAAAATTGACAAACATTTATCTATTAAAATATTCTTATGAGAGAATTTTCTTAGTAACACATAATAATTATTTTTTAGTCGTCTGAAAATAATGTTTCGTTGATTTACACTTTCAAGGTTAACCAAATTTAGTTATTAAACATAAAATTCAATATGATACCTAAATAATAATAATCACTTCACATTCGAAAAAGATATAACAATTTAATAGATCTTAACATATGGTATGAATATGAAAGAATAAAGAGATTAACGCATTTGAGTAACACTTGATGAGAAAGTGATCATACAACCCATTATTTAAGGTTAATAAATATGAAGCACTTCATATATTATTAAATATTATATTCCGCATGAGAATCCCAAATATTTTTAGACATTTTTAAAAGAAAATTCTATGTAAAATCTTAAAAGAATATATAAAAATTATATTTATATGTTGGTTTGATTCGGATTTTTTTTTACTAAATGCCAAATCAAATCAAATCAAACCAAACCTAGTCGGGTTTTTTAATCGGTTTGGTTTAACTTTTCGGTTTGGTGCGGTTTTCTGGTTTGGTTTGTACACCCCTATCGTATCTATACCTGTTTTTCACTTCGTCCTGTAGTAATGTTTCATTTTTTTTCAAAAGGATAAGTAAAAACTCCACAAAAGGTTATAAAATAAACTCATATTTACATTTCCTTTTTTTTCCTACTCTAACTGAACATTAGATAGGACTCAATCCAAGGGCAATATAAGCAACAGTTTCTCAGGCCTCTTGGATCTTAACTCACCATCAAGAAGCTTGCTTTCTCACATTACTAGTATAAACCATATGTTTTCAAAGGTGAAAATGGAAGCTAGAAACCCAAAGTATAGTGTACAGTGAAATTTATCACCGGAATTGATAAATGAAATTAATATAATTTCTATCAAATAATGTTCAATAATTCATCTCAGAAAACACCTTATCATTTTGTCTTCTCTCCTCAAAACTATAATTACAGCCAGTGCATAAGCAATTTCTGTTCCAGGCTACTTTCTGATCTGCTACGGACGATAAAGGAAATTATCTTCTATAAAAAACAGCTATGTAAGTAAAAACCTCAATTTCTTTCCCTCTTAGCTACGATGCTACATACTCCTTATCACCACTCCACTAGATTCCTTTTTGACCCAAAATTACAACTAAACTAGGCGATGCGAAGGTCAAAGAATGCTCTCATCAATGCTATTCCTGTAAGGCTTGAGAAAAGATAAATCAAGCCTTGATGTTTAGTACTGTAACAACTATCATCTAATGTTAGATTTCCTCAACTCGTCTATAAAATAGGACATAGGCGGCCGAGGTTTTGAGCTTGTCCTGGCTGATGGGATACACATGGCTGTCATCGAAGTCATACCACCGATCAGCACCTTGCTAGATTATTAGAAGAAAAAAACACAAAGTTAGAATATCTGGATTAAACTGGGAAGACTGTAAAAGTCTGAATATTTGACCTTCTTGCATATTCTTCATGATGAAGAAATAAAAACAATGAAGATGCATGACCAAAGTTAAATATATAATAGATGCACATATGTGCAATATGTGATTAATTTAGATGCAGATGATGCATTGGAACTAAAAAATACATCAAAGGAACACTCACTACGAAATAGGAAGTTTCTATATTTGCCCTTGGAGGTAGGTTTCAGTGACCGCCCACCACCCACCCTTCTCCCCAAGTACTGATCTTTAGATGCCAATTTTATCAGGTATAAAAGAATCCTATTTACCATAGAATAGAAACAAAACCAAGAAAAAGAAGCAAGGTAATCCAAGTCGCAGCACCACTTACATGAACAAACGCAGTGTAGTGACCCCCTCCCATGCTTCCATAATGGTTGCTAATTGCATAAAGCATATACCGGTAGGAAGATTTGCCATCTTTGTAGGCCAAATATGAGGATAAATCAAGATCATGAGTTGGGAAGTCAACATACGTCTCCAACTTGTTCTTCAGAAACCGGTTGTACGAGAACCTCTTCAGGTGGATGACCAGAATCTCCGGCAGTCTCCAAAGATCCAACTTTTTAGTAGCTTGGCGATGCTGCTTGCATGCAGGGCAGTACCTAATGTTGGATATAAGACAAAGAAAGTTAGGCAGATCATATTCATACTTCCCAAGCGAATGACACAAAATTAGATGATAAGATAGAATACTAGAAAGATTTCATGAAAGAAGTCTTTTCCCCCATGAGTGGCCCCAGGTAAATAGCTGAATTTTATTATCTCAATTACTGTCTGTAGTTGCTATGAATATACAAGAAACAAAGAGCAACACAAAAACTATTTCAGAAGCACAATGTGCAGAAAATCAATAGGTGTTACATAAGATCATCAGATGCTGTCATTGTTTCTTTAACATAACTGAACTAGAAGTTGGAAGGGTACTACTCATGCCATGTTGCAAAGTCAAGGTCCAATTTGGTTGAGGGGAGGCTAATAAGAATGGTTTATCCACAATAAGCAATCACGACGTGGTGGAAAATATTGACAGAAATGAAATAAAATGGTATAATTGGAAAAATACAATTATGTAACTACAAAAGTTGAGGGTTTATAATATTAGCATAAACCAAAGAAGAAGCAAAAAGGGAAGCATTACGAGAAATCTCTGAACATTCATATGTTATGAATAGTGAATACATAGCTTGCATATGAATGGTGTACAATCACAGAAGTGAGGGAGTTGCATGCTTACCACATATCTTCTGGCCCTAGAGGCTCTTCCTTCAGAAATGCCTCAAGACATTTATACAGAGAGACAGATTCTTGTGGTCTTTTGGCAAAAAACCCAGATTTAAAAACTTCTGGCAGTGAGCTGAAAAGGCCTGTATTGTACTGTTCAAGCATTTTAGGTGACCAACTTACAAGTACATTTAACCGTCCAGAGATATCTGTGGACTGTAATGGCTCATTCATTACAATCTCGGAGCCTTTAAAGGTTGCCTTATCATCTGATAGGTAAAATTCAAAGTCCATGTCTAAAGGTTCGGCAGTATCTTCTTCAGCAATGCTTTCTGGAACCCCGTTAACTATTGAGTTGCCAGGTTCCATGTCTGTGCTGACTTCTGAATCTGTACATACTTCAGTAGCACTTCTATCACAGTTAAGAGTAGCACTTCTATCACAGTTAAGATTATCTGCTTGGGCTGTATTGTGGACTAAGAATGGTGTAAGTATCTGTAGATAAAGACTACGGATATAAGATCCTGTAAGAACTCTACTATGCGCGGCAAGCGGAATTCCAAATGTCTTCATATTTGAGGTCAGCTTTCCGTATATGTAATGCCTGCACATGCAGTCTTTATCAGATTGCTAGAATGGAAGAGGAAATCAAGAAGGAAATGATACTTTGCCAAAATAAATATCAGCCATCTCATTTAATGAGTCAAGGACCACTATGAGAATCTTTCAACTTAATGGATCAAAAGTTAAACTAAACATAATCAGCAAACAAAACAGCAGGAAATTCCTTATCATATACAACTTCGCAGTAAGATGCATGGAAGAAGCAATAGATTCATGATTGTCCAAATAATCTAGAAGGATCACACACATCATCTGAACTACATGTTGCTTGAAGAACCATGCATAACGATGATTTGTAATGTATTCAAGTGAAGCGAATTGAGACTGAGGATGCTCAACAGTACTAAATAAACCACCTTGCATTTTTACTTTATACAAGATAGATGTATATGACAACAGCCTACTCTATACACTAACTGGAGCTGTGTTGATCATGAATTAATCACCCGTCTGCGAAAATATTTTGTCAATTCTTTTAAGCAATGTAGTCATCAAGTACGCCCACATCCAAACCCTGCCATGATTAAGAGTGATGATGTGGAAGCACCACCCTTGGAGTACTTTTTTCCCCAACTTATTACTTATGAAACATATATGTGCATGCAAGACACACCGGAGTAATGGCTAGTGAAAATGTTGGTTTATGTTTAGGTAACAATTGGTATCAGAGCGACAGGATTCTTTAACGATCCAAGGAGAAAGAACAAGCAAATATGAGTTCCATGAAGTTTGAAATTGATAGATTCAATGGACGCAACAACTTCAATATCTGGAAGATCCAGATGATGGCGTTACTGCGGAGGGAAGGTTCAATCCATGCTATTGACGGAAAGTATCCTACGGATATATCAGCTCCCGACAAGGAGAAGATTGAAGGGGATGCATTGAGTGCAATCCAACTATCCCTTGCACCTAACGTGCTTTGTGAAGTGAGTACGGGTACCGAAGAGACGGCCAAACAGTTGTGGGAAAAGCTAGAAGGGCTATACCAAGACCGATCAGTGACAACAAGAATGTTGTTACAACGGCGTCTTCACACATTTAAGATGGGGTCAGGTACTTCGTTACAAGATCATTTAGATGCGTTTAATAAACTTGTCATGGACTTACAGATTGCAGGAATTAAAAGGGAGGAGGAGACGCTTGCATGTGCTTTGCTATTTTCATTGACTTCAGGATATCGTGATATTGAGAATTCAATGATGTATAGCAAGGAGCCTATCAAGCTTGAGCAAGTGCGGCAGGCACTTAACTCTAGTGATGTGCGGAGGCACATTGAAGGAGATAGAGATGACCAGGCAAGTGGCCTCTTTGTAAGAGGCCGGACTAGCCAACAGGGAAAGACCAAATCAAAGCACAGATCAAAGTCTCGTGTGAACAAGAAGAATACAGAGTGTTGGGGTTGTGGCAAGAAGGGGCACTTTGAACGAGATTGCCCAATGTCAAAGTCCAAGGAAAAGGCGAGTGCATCTACAGTTGAACAGGTACATAATTTTGATAATGATTATGTACTAACAACATCGTGTAATAATAATAGTAGTTATGAAAACAAATGGGTGTTAGACTCTGCTTGTACTCTGCATATGACGTTCCGAAAAGACTGGTTTAGCAGCTACGAGAAAAGTGGAGGAACCGTAGTAATGGGCAATAATGCAACTTGTGCAATAGTTGGCATTGGCTCAGTTCGGGTTCGCTGCCATGATGGAATCGTGAGGACTATTACACAAGTCCGTCATGTTCCTGATCTGAAGAAGAATTTGATCTCCTTGGGTACTCTGGATGAACAAGGCTACAGGTACATGAGCGAAGCAGGAACTATGAAGGTGACTAAAGGTTCTTTAGTCATGCTGAAAGGCAAGCTGGAGAACGGCCTTTACACATTGGCCGGAAGCACCATTGTTGGCTCTGCAAATGCATCTACAGTGCAGTTATCTAATGATGACAAGGCAAGACTATGGCACATGAGACTGGGTCATATGAGCGCACGTGGACTGGAGATGTTGAGCAATCGTAAACTTTTGGAAGGTGAGAAGATCAGCACGCTTGACTTCTGTGAGCACTGCGTTCTAGGGAAGCAGAAGAAGGTCAGCTTCAGCACTGGCAAACACAAGACAAGAGGAGTGCTAGACTACATCCATTCAGATTTATGGGGTCCTTCTAAACTTCCATCGAAGGGCGGAAAGAGGTATCTTCTCATTTTTATTGATGATTTCTCACGAAAGGTTTGGGTGTATTTTTTGAAGGCAAAAAGTGATGCTTTTGAAGCATTTAAAGAGTGGAAGATTTTGGTTGAAAATCAAATGGAGCGGAAAATCAAGTATCTTCGCACAGACAATGGCTTGGAGTTTTGCAATGAAGAGTTTAATGAATTCTGCAAGGTTCATGGGATCTCAAGACATAGGACTGTCAGGCATACCCCACAGCAGAATGGAGTTGCCGAGAGAATGAACAGAACTCTTCTTGAAAAGGCTCGTTGTATGCTCCTACAAGCCAAAATGTCCAAAGTATTTTGGGCTGAAGCAGTTCACACTGCTGCTCATATTGTCAATCGATCTCCAGCATCGGCAATTGACTTTAAGACTCCGAATGAGGTATGGTCAGGTGAACCCTCTAACTATTCATACTTACGAGTATTTGGGTGTCCAGCTTATTATCACGTTAATGAAGGAAAGCTTGAACCAAGGGCTAAGAAGGCCATATTCGTAGGGTATGTGGATGGAGTAAAAGGGTACAAACTTTGGTGTTTGTCTTTACTCAAATTTATAGTTAGTAGAGATGTCACCTTCGATGAATCCTCTATACTTGATCCCCGTAAAGTTTCCGTGGAGTTTTCAGGAAACAAGAACAACGAGCAGGTGGAGCTTCCGGTGGAGCTTGCCAAGGAAAAGGATCAAGAGACTCAGGTTAAAGATGAGTCAGAAGATGTAGGCGTTGAAGAACTTGCTGTCAATGAACCATACACAATTGCGAAGGGGAGGGAGAAGAGGCAGACACGAGAACCGGAACGCCTTATAAATCAAGCAAACTTGATTGCATATGCGTTCGTAGCTGCACAAGAAGAGATTAAAGATCTGGAGCCCTCCTCGTATATTGAAGCAACTTCTTGCAAGGATGCCGCACAATGGCGGTTAGCCATGACTGAAGAGATGGAGTCTCTTCACAAGAATCAGACATGGGTCTTAGTGAAAAGACAAAAGGGGAAGAGGACAGTTGGATGCAAGTGGGTCTACCGAAAGAAAGAGGGAATTCCTGAAGTGGAAGATGCTAGGTTCAAGGCGAGATTGGTTGCAAAAGGTTTCAGCCAAAAGGAGGGAATTGACTACAATGAGATTTTCTCTCCGGTCGTGAAGCATAGCTCAATTCGCGTGCTACTAGCATTGGTTGCACAATTTGACTTGGAGCTTCAACAGCTTGATGTCAAAACTGCTTTCTTACACGGTGATCTAGAAGAGACAATCTATATGGATCAACCTGAAGGTTTCCTAGCTGAGGGAAAAGAAGATCACGTATGCCAACTAAAGAAGTCTTTGTATGGTTTGAAGCAATCCCCTAGACAGTGGTACAAGAGGTTTGATGCATTCATGACTACACATGAATTCTCAAGGAGTGCATTTGATAGTTGTGTGTATCACAAGAAGATGTCTGGTAACTCAATGATTTATTTACTGTTGTATGTTGATGATATGCTTATTGCTGCTAACAACATTACAGAGATAAATGCTTTGAAGAAACTATTGAGTAAGGAATTTGACATGAAGGATTTAGGAGCTGCAAAGAAAATCCTTGGTATGGAGATTTCAAGAGAAGACGATGTTGTACATCTTTCTCAGAAGAGGTATATTGAAAGGGTTCTCGAGAGATTCAATATGCAAACGTGCAAGCCTGTAAGTACACCATTAGCTCCTCATTTTAAACTTTCAGAGTCACAAATGCCTCAGTCCGAGGATGAGGTGGAGCATATGTCAAAGATTCCTTATGCCAGTGCAGTTGGTAGTATTATGTATGCTATGGTATGCACACGTCCAGATATTGCTCAATCTGTAAGTGTGGTAAGTAGATACATGTCCAACCCAGGAAAGAGGCATTGGGAAGCTGTCAAGTGGATATTGAGATATCTCAAAGGAGCTTCTGGTGTTGGTCTTACCTTTCGAAAAAGTGGTACAGGTATTTCAATTCTCGGTTATGTGGATTCTGACTATGCAGGAGATCTTGACAGAAGAAGGTCCACAACTGGATACATCTTTACCCTCGTTGGCAGTGCCGTCAGTTGGAAGTCGACTTTGCAGTCGATTGTCGCTTTGTCTACGACAGAAGCAGAATACATGGCAGCAGCGGAGGCGGTAAAGGAAGCTATCTGGTTGAAAAGTTTAGTAGCGGAATTGAGTTTGGTTCAGCTGGAATCAACTCTTAGATGTGATAGTCAGAGTGCTATTCATCTAATGAAAAATCAGAGATTTCATGAGCGCACTAAACACATTGATGTCAGATTTCATTTTATTCGAGATGTTATTGATGAGGGAACTATCAAGGTCGTGAAGGTTATCACAGACGATAATGCTGCAGACATGTTGACCAAGATAGTCCCGCTCGCTAAGTTTGCACACTGCAAGGACTTGGCGGGGGTGTGCATCAACTGATGCAACTCCGAAGAGAACAGTTGCTAGGTGGAGGTGGTATGTTCAACAATGGTTTGATTCTTCTTGTTTCTTACAACGGGGTTGCCCAGTAAGCTTAGAAGTTTTGGCCAGAGTTGTTCACACGCTCGAAACGCAAACCCATGACATCAAGAGGAGGTAGTTTGATGTCACCAATGACATCAAGAGGAGGTCTTTACCTCTATAAATAGATGCACTCCTTCACTTGTAGAAATCATCCCAAAATAATACAATACATTGTAGTGAGTAGAGAGTTAAGAGAGAAATTCTCTTAAGTGTAATTGGGAAATCTCCCCTTCCTTTGTTAATATTAAAAGGGCAATTGTTCTCTGGTGGACGTAGGATTATTTTGATCCGAACCACGTTAAATCTTGTGTTCTTTCTTTTACGTTTCCGCTAACAGCTAGTAATGTTTGATGAACTTTAAAGCAAAAAAAGATAATGCCCAAATTATAAAGTCAAGACATACTCATCAATCTGTTGATGCGTAAACACAACCAAGGGGGCTTCTTCAGTACCCTTGTGCAACCGATAAGCAACAAGTCGGTCACCATCTCTTATTAAGGATAATGAATCGGCTGGTTCCTCAAGATAACGTATAATGCGGTTGTTGTATATCTGTAACATTAAATGGAGTAAGAGCTGGAAATAAAATTTTGGAAATAGGAAAAAGGACTCTACTTGACTATCCAATACACAGTATGTAATAAGTTCTATTTAGGAAAAAATAAAGCAACAACTTGAAATCCATAACCATTTCTCATCACTGGAAATTGTGCACTTTACCTCAGCCACCAAAAGGGTCTCATCAGCGTCCAAAGAGCATGCAGTGCTTAAAGCACGAATAAGATCTTCAAGTTTTCCATCCTTGGGAACAGTGATTGTAAAGGCAGATATCTGAATATCACTGCCATTTTTTATAACTGTGACGGTCATTGACCTCATAGATGTAGATGGAAGAGGCAGTGACAAATACATGAAAGGATCAAACATGATGGAGACCTTTTTGCAAACAGGACAGACCAATGTGGAACGGTATTGACCCTGCAACAATCGAGATAAGCTCTGAGAAGCAAGACTAGAAAAGAAACTTGTATAAATGTGCAGAAAAAGGGATTCAGATGAAGTAGACTTTTAAATCCTCCTAAAAGTCATAGACAAATCACGACCTGCTAGGAAACATGTGCTATGTACATGGTTTCTAAAGTGAAATTTCAAAGTTTGCGACATCTAATGATAGACATGGCTAAGAGTCAAATTTATGCAAAAAATTACAGAATAAAAAAACTAAAAAAGATGACAAGCAATCATCAATTGGTTGTATTCAAAAATTATCTTAGAATTACAGAGCTTTATCTCACAGATGATTGGTCAAAGAGGAATTCAGAATTTACATACCGCCATAGACTACATAACACATAAAAAGACCAATTACTTCCAAACACAGCCTATAGACTGCACAAATGTCAGAAACATTCACAAGGTTCAAGGTTTTCATAGAAATTCTTTTCTTTTTTGATGAGGTAGGTTCAAATTTTTATATGATTAAACTTGTAAACTATGGAAGAACAAAAATTTAACTTTCTTATGGAGGTTAAAGGCTGGAATATTCTTCTTCTTTTAGGAAATTACAGTAAAACTCAAAAAGACATTAAAGATAAAATGCGGAGACCATATAGAGAAAACAGGGAGCACTACAAATAAAACTAATTTGTTTTAAAATAAACCTGAATCCAAAATTCAGCTCTTCGTTCAGGACTGCATTCTAGGAAAATAATGTCAGTTGTTAAGAAATAGTACTCCCACTATACCAAATTATTGAACCAAGTTGTTCATCTGATTGATTTGAAAAGGACGACTAATTCAATTTCCATTACTTATGGTAAGAGTTGAATTGGAAGAATAAGAGTTCACCAAAGAAAATTGCATTAGAAGTACATTTTCTTTGAATCTCAACAGCAAATTATGTCAGTTATTATTTTGTTTTGAATAAGATAAGAAATCTTATTGCTGAAAAAAAGCAGAGAATCTTGACAAAAATATCTGAGGAATTTGAAGCAAGCTTTAGGAACACTGGTTAAACTTCCCCAAACAGTTGGGGTATTGTTACTCTCTCACCCTAAACAACTCTCACAGCACAAATACAGTAGAGTTCAGATATTTAACAAAAATATGCCACTTCATTCTTCTTGCTTTTTCAAGCCAATGTTGAAATGAGATTAATAATTCACATTTGCCTGTGAGAGACGAGAGACCATTGGGAGCCGGTGCAATCAAATGTTTCCTACTTCTAGTGAGATACAAGAGACCATCGGATGTTATTTACCTGGCAAACGTCCACTATGATGGAGTCATTACGAGCCAGATGATTATTCCAGTATTCATCAGCAATTTCTTCATCTGGACGATCATCTCCATCCTTAGCTTCAACATAAGGTTTATTCTTGACACGGTTCAAATCTTCGTGGAGTCCATCCAATAGAAAAGCTAGGAGCTCCTGCAGATATAGATAGGAGAATTAGATGTCAAAAGATGCCCACAAAATGAGAGGACAGAAAAGAGAGTGTTAATAAGTGACCTAAAACTGGGAAACTAAATCCAACAGGAAGGACTGAACGGACCTGAGAATCATGTTGATTAAAGCCGCTGAATTGAGGAGCAAAATGAGCAAGCTTTAATTTGAATGTTCTAGGTGCCACAGGAGTCGCTCCAGGAGCCCATAATTTCTTCAAAAGGTCACCAAAAGCAGATGCAATTTCACCCTGAAAGAATTTAAAGAGAGGAACTTAGACAATAAAATATGTAAGGAGACAGATTAGAACACAATGTTTGATTGGGATGAGATGAGGTGGAAGGAGGAGGAAAAGTAAAAGAGGTAAAGCTTATTCCCCTTGCTTGGTACGAAACAAAAAGTGGAGATATTGAATACCCTCCGAGTCAATTTTCTCAACCCCTACTAAATTGAATGGACCGGATAAGCATATCTTTTTCTTTTGTCCAGGCTAACAAAACAATTGGAGGCAAATAAAGAACTCCTCACCTGAGAGTAATCAAATTAATTTCTCTTTTTCTTTTACTTTTTCAACCACATATAATGTAGAATAGGTTAAGGGATGTCAACATTGACTTATTCAGACAGAACTGGAGAAAACATCTAAAGCAGCACGTAATGATCTTGAAAAATTCAAGATTGCTTACATTCATTCCCAATGGGTTATCATGATTTATTTCTCTCTTGTAGTCCCCGAGAAAGTAATCAACAAGCTTTGGCGTATGTGCAAGGCACTGAAGAGCACTGTTCATGAAACAGGTGTTCCCTAGGTTTTGCAATCCAGTCAAGCCCAAGGTACCAGCTTCACATGGACCTCCAGAAAATGATGAAGAACTGCTCCGAGTGAGATTAGAGGTTATACCACTGCCAGTACCATTCATCAGAAAAGAAGAACCATTAGGGTATTGCATTGACATCTCATCTTTTTTCGCTTTATTTTTAACAGAATCTGATAACCCATAGACCTGCAACTCCAAGAGCATCTGCAAGCAAAAAAATAAGAGGACAAAATAAGAAGTTGGTCCAAATCATTTCTTGCTTACAAGCGATGCGAACCATTAAACACTTAAGAGTTAATTCAAGAATCAGTAATAAGACTATAAGGCAGCCCCATAACCAGCAAAATGCCTTCAACAGTAAAGGTTTACCATGCGCTCAGTTAAATGGTAACCCACAAGGAAAAAAGAAACATAAAACAGATAAAACTTTGGCATCTCTTTCAATTCGTTTCATAGATAAAACAGCCTAAGAAAATACAAAACCAATCAATGATGAACTACACCGCTAATAACTGCCACAAATGGGAAAAAACAAAAAACAAAACAGTTGCTTTCTTTGTAATCTTAGATCCAGCTGAAAAACAGCATAACTAAGATGAATTTACCCGCCGGTTCTCCAAGACGAATGGGTGTATATGCTGGTCGTTAGACATGACAGTCCCGTTCATTATGTGTTTTTTTGTCCCAGGGTAATAAAAGAGCTAAAGTTTCTTAGAGTGTACGTCATTGAAAGTACAAGGAAAGAGCACATCTACTGCTTACAAATGAATAACTCCAAAACGACCCCTAAAATGAAAGAGAGTCGCAGAAAACTGAACTTTGGTGGGCTTAGCATTGTCCATGCTCAAGGAAAAACAACACTTAAATAGAAAATGGAGTGAAGTCATCGTGTCACTTTATTCCTAGATGAAGTGTTAAGTAAGCATATTCATCACCTCAATCATTATATATCTTTTTACGACACAAACACTAGATAAGGAAATGGAAGAATCTGCTAAAAAACTTAATTAGAAAACAATCAGAAAAAAGCATAACTATATTATTTCCTTAGTAAAGACAGGAAAAATAGTGAATGCCGCAGAAGCATTGGTCGACTTGTTTATTGGTCAGTCATGAAGTATGACAGAGTTGAAAGTACATACATCTTGCTCTGACTGTTTCTGAGAGTCTTTGAGGATCTTATTGTTTTCATCTGAAAAAAACAATGCCGTCTGCCCAGATAAATCCCAAATCCGTAACTGCAGAGAACCAAAATGCCATTAATCTCCTGAAAGAGATACCCTTGCAATTAATTAACAACAGTATTGAAACTTACGGGTTCTGTATCGACACTAAAAATTCTGCAGGCTCTTCTAAAGCATTCAACTGTATTGTCCTGAATCAAATGTGAGAAAACAAATGTAAAACTAGACTCTAAAGGAAATAAAGCAGCTTAACTGACTCCAAAGCATCGGTGAGGATAGTTAAAAAAAAACATCAGTGAGGATATTATTGCAAGAAGAAAAAAAAGAACATTGTCCACCGCAATATTGCAAATGTTTAACATGCAATAGTTAAAAAATAGAAACAACTTATTCCAGTTACTTAGTAGAATGGTAATTTTGGAAACTACATTTTAGGTACACAAGCTGAGGCAGTAAACGGACAAGTCAGCAATAACATTATTAAGAAAAAAAGAGCTCAAATTAACATCAACTTTCGGGTAAATAATAAATATGAAGTAGCATTGAAGGATCATGTATACACAATGAAATATGTAGTAACTCTAAGAAAACTTTGTTCGAATGAGCATCATTCTTTTGGCTTATTTTCACAAGTGATCAAATTATTTCCTATTAGCTTTATGAAAATTAGAAACTCTAGCCATTTTACTTCTTCAGACCAAGGTTTGCATGTAACTGCTCGGTACCATTTCCTCTTAGCATTTGGCAGTCAAGAAAGAGAATTTCTCAAAAATAGATAAAGATGGAGGAAGTCAGGGCATCCTTGAGTATATAATAAAAGCTAGAACTAATTTCATCCTTGAGTATATATTGTGTATTCCTGTCAATATAATTTAAGTCTAGATTGATTTACTTTGCTAGAAAGACAATCTAGAGAAGGGACACATTCTTTCTACTATCATTTTCAAAAGACTCGCTTCTCTAGAACTCTCACTGTTGTCAAAAATTGCTGATGAGCAATTTTGTAATTGGGAAATACAAGTATTAAATGCTTCAAGTGAACTACATAAATAGGAATAGGATTGATATCCTTATCAACAAATTCATGTAAAGCCGAAAATTACCACGCAAAATTTATCCCATTATGTCAGCAAAAAGATACGTATCCAGCTAAAATACTTGTCCTCTTTTTGCACAACCCAGAACCATTAAAAGCTCGTACTGTTAATATTTAACTATCAAACAAAAATGGAAGCACTTTAACAGCTATGCCCATTCCGAGTAATTAATATGAGGCTGAGAACAGAGGGATTCATGCATAACCCTTGTTCTTAAAGTTGATATTTTGGACATGTCCATCTCTTCAGTTTCAACAATAAACAGCAACAACAAAAGTGAAGGATGAAAGATGGCAAAGCAGCTGATGAAAAAGAAAGTCAGCTTCACAAATTGTGGCAGGGTCTGTACAAAAAAATCACATGTGGTTATGCACTCTATGGATATTATGACAGTACAAATCTCATGGGAATTGTAGATGAAACTAGAAATTCCAAAGTTATTATTAACCTTTTTGCTTATCCTGACTCCCAAGGAACTGGTTTCCCGCAAAACAGAAAGCCTCAGCTGTAAAGGATAGACATCTGCAATATCCTCATCTGTAGCTGAAAAGCTTTTTCCATTCTTAGCCGCAGCTTTAGAGTTACTGTGCCTGGATGGAAAGGAGCAATTTTGATCAAACTAATCAGAACTCTATAATCAAAAGATCAACTTTTACATAGTGCCAGATGTATGAAATTAACGTGCTAAATAACATGTTACTAGGATCAAAGACAAATTCCCTTTCTTAGATGTGTAAAAACACCAAAAAGGAAAGTAAAATAATCAGTTATAAGTTAACACCCCCCCCCCCCCACACACACACACAAAAAAAAAAGTACGAAAGAGACAAAGAAAATAAGGAAGCGAATTAATAGATTGAGCTTAGCAATTTAAAGCTGAAAGAATAAACAGTGGTCTTCTTGGAATGAAATCTCAAAATGCTTTAGAAAACGAGCTTCCATATGCATTAACAAGGCATTTAACAATATATATTTATAACTGGGAATTGCCGTCTGACTAGCAACAACAATGAAGCCTCGAAACTTGAGGCCTCTTTCATGTGAAATGAAAATGTGAGTGGTCTGAAAAGCAGAAGAAACCAAACAACAAATTGCAAGTGATTGTTGTTACCAGAAGTGAAAAATCAATGTGTTTTATTTGAAGTCGAGAAAAACACAAATATGCAAATGGTATCCTCAGAATGCTCAACAACTATGGTATAAATCTCCGTCAGAAGAGGCTTTATCTAACACATTTCAAGGAATACAAATTGGAAACTGCTCTAAAACACTGACCATTTGAGTGCCTGCAGCCAAATGTCGCCAGGGACCAAAGCATAGTCCCGACCAGATACCCCAACTTCACCATTCTCCTGACTCTGTGATAAAGATTCCTCCTCTCTCCTCAAGTTAAATGAGACGTCTGGGCTAAATATGTTGTTAATGATTTTCATTGGCCCTCCATAAGATGGAGCTAGTGCCGCTGCGTACAAAGTCGCTGACTTCCCATCTGCTGGTGATGACTCCTGTGCTTCCTTCCACCACCTAGAACACAAACACGCTTTCTTATATAGTACTCTAAACATATACATGCATGTGGCACCTGTAATATATGTGTGTGCAACACTTTAACCCTCTACTCGGGAAAACACAGACAAAAAACTGCAAAGGGTAACTTTTAACTTCTTTCAATTAACACTTCCAGGCTATTACTCCGTCCTTCCCGCTCAAACATTCTCTCTCTTCTTAACAACCACTAGCAAGTGGCAAGCGTCATTTGTGTCATATTTACCACTCTCCCCTACCACCGCACTAGCCCGCAGAGCACTTCTCCACATATATGCACTTTTTTATAATAATAGCGAGAAACAATATTTGAACTGACAACATAATGCATAATCAATTGATATTTTATCGAGATGGAACACTTTTTTAAACAAAAAAATTGATAACTGTGGTGTCCGGACCAGTTTGTGTGCACCTCTATTAAGGTTGACAAATTGTAGATGGAATAATTTGTCAGCTTCTTCTAAGGTTGACTAAGTTATTAAACAGGTCCTGATAACCACCGCTTCAGATCTTGTCGGCACTTTGCTATACTACCTCTCCATTATTAACAACTGATAGCTAGGTGTCTTTTACTTTTATTTAGTTGGCAAAAACTGTCTATTGTAACTTACCCTATCAACTTTCTGGACTTTATCAGCTCCTTAGCAATCTAGGCCTATGTTTGAAGCTGATACTCTCTGGCCTAGTCTTTCATAATACTTGCATCTTCTTGATGACATTGGTGAAACTATTTACTTCATCAAAAAAAAACACAACTGAAAATCCAAGGCCGATACTTTCTTATGCTTAAGCTCACAAAACAAAATATACAACCCACAACATGATTTGATCCACCGGTTAACAGATAACAAAAACCAACAACATTGATTAAAAACCAACACTAGTTCAATGCACAAAAGCTAATACAATTACCAATCCAAATGGCAACTAATAAAAAAAATAAACAACTCACAACACGATTTGATCCAGATAATAAGACTTGATTAAAAAAACTACAACATTCCAATGTAGGGAAGCTAATACAATTACCAATCTAAATGACAAGTAATACAAATAAAAATATAAGTAATTTAAACCCAAAAAAACTAGAACTTGTTTCAACTTTCTCGTTATCTCATGGGTTCAGATTCGGGTTTAGCTAAATTGGATCAAACCAAATCATAAAATCAATTCGGGACAGCAAAATCCGAGAATTCAATTCTTTATTTTTATTTATTTTTACTTTTATGTTGATATACATAAATAAACAGTTGCATGAGGAATGGGTCAAAACGGGGAAGTGAGATTTTACCTGTAAGGAACTAAATAAACACGTTGGTCATCGTTTACAGGAGATTCGGGCTGCTGTTGAGGAGAATCCGAGGAATCCTCCGATGGGTTATCCATTTGGACTTGTAGAGAGAGAAAAAAGGTTTTAGAGAGAGAGAGAGAAAGAAACGGAGTTTTCAGAAATGGCGGAAGAGATTTGCAGCAGAAAAAATGCACCTCACTTTTTTTGGTGGAAATATAGAGGAATGAGGGAATGGCGGAATTTGCAGAGAAACAAATGGAGCTTGGATTCAGGGAAAGAGAATATTGATGAAAATATACAGTAAGTAATTAAATGCTTATATATTTTCTATTTCTTACTGTTATTGAATTTAAATCTAATATGGATTTGTTAAATTAGTTTTCTTGAATAATACAGTAAGTAATTAAATGCTTATGTATTTTCTACTTCTTAGTGTTATTAATTATATTACTATACTTAAATCTAATATGGATTTGTTAAGTTAATTTTCTTGAATCTATATTTATATATATATTAAAGCAAGAAAGTTACCATATATAATTGACATTATGGTTAAGCCAAGTAGCAAGCTAATAAATGTCAATAGTATATGGTAATTTTATTCTATATTTGATTATTTTAGTTAAATACAAATATAATATAATATAATATAATATAATATATATACACATAGACGGAATTTGAATTAAAAGATAATTTTGAATTTATAGATAAAGTTCTAAAATTCGAATTTAAATTAAAATAAAATTTATCTTTTTTATCATGTTATCATACTTAATTCGGTTAATGATCATATGCAATCATGTTAGAAACTTTTTTTATTTTTTATAATTATTTAAATACTATTTCGCCTCTAGCCAAAAAAAAATACTCCATATAACTATAAAACTCTTTCACATTTAAAATCCTATAAATATAGTTCTTTGAAACACTGTAGCTAAATTTGAATAAAGCGAAATTCTTTTAAAATAATGTAATATATAGGGTACATGTCTATGTTTATCTAAATAAATAAAAAAGAGTTTACAAAACCAAATAAAAGTTTACTTACATATATAATAAAGTAAACATACATGTTGGAGAAAGAAACATCACAAAATCAGTCAATATTAAAAATAAAAAAAAAAGTTGTTTCTTTTTTCTTCTTGAATAATATTTGTTTGAAGAGTCAATTTGCATAAATGGACATCAAACAAATAACAAAACTTTGGCTATACAATTGCTATCATTAATTTCAATTTAGCACATTCAAGAAATTGAAGGGTATAAGTTGAAACCCCTTCATTTAGCTGTAGTCAATCCAATATTGCAAGGGTATAATATTTTTTTTGTTGAACAATATTAGTTTTGAATCATTAGATTATGTGAAAGATTTTTTTTTCAAACTCAACAAGAGATAAATTGGTTTCTAATTGATAGTTTCTATAGCGACTTTTAAGTGTAACAAAGAGTATATATAAAGAAAAAATTGGTATGACGTGAAATATTTTTTTAAATGTAAACAAATTAATTCGAAAAAACTCTTTACTTTTTTTAATTCAAAGATAATAAAAAGATAAGATATTTTTGAATATTAGTAGAGAGTTTTAAAATTATTATAATAGAAGTTATATCATGGATAAACTCAAAAAACCGAAATCTTATGGAATATTTACATAATATCCGGCCATATTTATTGTTTACTTTTTATAACTAATATAACTAGATGATATACCGACAACACACGATTATACACATATTATATATGGATTATATATAAATTACACATCATTCAATTTTTTAATTTAAGTGGTCGGATGAGCACTTATTTAGGCTGATTAGATAAAGCCAAAAGAAAAATATGAAATAATTTCAACCAAAAACTAAAGATATAATTAAAGTTCATATGTAGATAATTTTTATTAAAACTCATCCTTTTATAGTGAAATAAATTAATTTTTTGTAACAAAAGAAATAATGACATAAAAAATAAGATAAAAGAAAATAAATATTGAAAGAAATGTTAGAAAGATCTAAAAACGAGAAATAAAAGACAACAACAAATTTCTTCTTATGTTTCATCTTTGTTGAGTATAAAAAATTTGAAAGTTAATCATCGATTTCAAATATTTTTTTTTAACTCATATATATATATATATATATATATATATATATATATATATATATATATTATAAAATAAGGATATATTCGAATATTTTTTTTAATTTATATTATGTGTCATTTTTAAAAAATCACTATTACTAACAAACTGATATGATATTCGAATTTGAATTGGAATGCAATTTAAGTAGTTTGCATTGGGTTAAGCCAAGTGTGGTGTCGAATAATAAACTACTTGATAATTTTAAGACAATATATGCAATGTTCTATAATAATAATCAACTAATTTAACATTTAATGATTCAAAGAACAAAATTTTTGTATATATAGGGTATTAAAAATTTAAATTATGGGGCTAGCGATATCGATAAACTTAAATTGGAGTCATACTGAAATAAATCCGGATAAAGAATTATTTAAATTTTTAGATAGCCGATTAAAGTGAATTTTAAATTAGGGATAATATCTTCACTTGCATCATTATAAAGATAATCATTATTATAATATATATAAAGTTTAAGAAATTGAAATTTCAAAATAGAAATATTTTTGAAAGATAAAATCATACCAAATAAGAGTTCAAGTCGTAGTAGAAGAGTCATGTCGTAATCAAAGAATCGTTTATATCGTGTCAACCTTTGTGCTTTGTCATAAATATGAGTTATTATTTCACTTTGTGGCTATTTTTAGGTTCCAATGACACCTATGAGAATAATGCAAAAACAAAATTATCATTAGGAGAATTAAGAAAAGGTTAGTCTTTTTTTATGTAGTATTTCTTAATTAATATCTGACTATTATCTATAATTATTTAGAAGGTTTAAGTGTTAAGGTTATTTACATATAATTCAAATAACTCACATATTTAACATTGTTAATGTCAAATATCAAAATGGAGTAAAACAAATTCAGCAGCTAAAGAATTTTTTATATTTTTAGATAGCCAACTAAAATGAGTTTTGAATTAAGAATAGTATTTGCAATTACATTATTATAAAAATAATTATTATTGAAAAATAATATTTTAGAAACTGAAATTTTAAGAAAGAAATATTTTTTAAGAGATATCAACATACCAAATAAGAGTTCAAGTAGTAGTAAAAGAGTTAAATCTTATCCAAAGAGTCATTCATTGTCTCAACATTTGATTGTTTTGCCATAAATATGAGTTATTATTTTGCTTCCTGACTATTTTTAGGATTCAATGACACCGGCAAGAATGGTATCAAAAAAAAAAATAGAAAAAATGGTTAATTTTTTTTCATGTAGTTAATATTCAGTGATTATCTATATTTACTGAGAAAGTGTAAATTTTAAGATTATTTACATGCAATCCAAATAACTTAAATATTTGACATGATTAGTTTCCGCGCATCCGCGCGGGTACTAATACTAGTAATACAGTAAGTAATTAAATGCTTATATATTTCTATTTCTTACTATTATTAATTAAATTAATACTTAAATCTAATATGGAATTGTTAAATTAGTTTTATTGAATAATACAGTAAGTAATTAAATGCTTATATATTTTCTATTTTCTACTATTATTATATATTCTCTATTTATTATTCTAAGTAATCTAATGTAATTTTGTAAAAAGTAGCTCTTTTTTTTCTAAATTTAATTAAGAGAGATGAAGAGGAGTAGATGGGGGAAAGTGATCTAAAAGACAGATCAGATGGATCTTGACTATGCACCTTATCTTACTACAGCTAATTATCTATGTCCTTTATGTTTTTTCCCCTTAATTTTTGATAATATAATATTACATAAAAATAAAATTGAAGGGAATTTTGTATTTGATGCAAATGAAGTTGGGAATATAATTATGAAAAATATTGTAGACCATTTAATGATGCTTTTGAGGTGCTTCCTTGTTTATAATTAAGAGAACCACTTTAACTATATTTGATTCAAGACGATAAATTTAGACGTCAAATATTCGTCTCAATGATAAATGTAGATGGGTCTCATTCTTGCGTCTTTGTATTCTAAATTTTTATAGTTCTTATCGGAGCTAGCGAATCTAAACTCTTTCATCTATGGTTAGGCCTCTTTCTTTGTTGCCTCTTTGCTTCATAAGGATCAAAGATTTTCTGGCCCCGCAAGCTCTCTTAGGTATTTTAGCTGTGTACTTTTATTCCTCTTCTAATAGCTAGTATCTCAATAACAATTACTATAATTTAGACGTCAAAGATTAGTCTTCTCCATCGTTGATAAATTTCTTTTTAATATTGTACCAAGAGAAATATTGATCTAAGAGAGACATTTACGAAAGTTTAGTAACACCTTAATCAACAAATAAAGTTTTTTTTATGTGATAGGTCTCAAATTAGCACCATGTCAACGTATAATAAAACTCAATTGTAAAGAGATTTAAAAAAAAAAAAAAAAAAGAGATACGCAATTCTTTATTACCAGTTTCATATTAAAACAAAAAATGTTTTTGATAGTACTTAGCCTCAACCATGAGATCTCTAACATACGCGTATTTTCTTTAATATATTATAAAAATAAGTTTTAACATGAATGTATGTTTATAATATCTTACAAAGTCGTAAAAAATATCTAAGCGTTTGTTTAATTATTTGACAAAGCATTCATCATGAGCGATAATGATATCAATTTCTAAACATTTGAAAAATATATCTAGGAAAGTTATGTAAAACATATATAGGAGATGTTTAAGAACTTAAAAGATGATGGATTTAGACTGTTTATACTTCAGGAATTCTTATAAACATATTTCGGTTAAGAACTTTTCTTAAAGGTAAGACAACCATGCATTGTCCAAAAAAGTAAAGTAAGAGAAATACTTCTAATTGAACTTAATCTTTCATTAAGTACTCCTACAATAAAAGAGTCTTTTTATTCTTGAAGTAAGCATGTGAGAGGTAATAAAACAGATCACATCAGTACATGTATATATGGATGAATTTGAAAAATAAGGAGTTCATATTCTTCTCTTCTTTTTTTTGGTGACAAATAGAAAAATATAAGAAGTTAATGTTGTTAAATAAATGTTTGGAACACTTCCTTTACATTTGCCACCTCTCGATTCAGAAGGTTATGCATCACTATTTCACATTAGTGTACGTTAATTGTAATCTATGTGATCCATATAAATCTAAAAAATGTAAAAAGATTATGCTTTCAAGTTAAAGACTATCTTGAAAACTACTTTTTCGATTTAAAATATCAGAAAATCTGGCTAACTCAATTTATCTTAAAATGTTTGACATTTTAGAAAATTAGAAACTATTATTTTACTTTTTCTAAATTTGTCCTTATTATATTTGAGTTAGTCGAGTGTTAATTGAAATAATTAGAAAAGAGATAAATGCAAATAGAATATTATGATCCAATTTCTAACTAAATTTAAAGACACGTAATATAATGACTTAAATATCTTTCTTTAATTAACTTCGAAATACAACTATATCCATTATTTTCGAAGCATGCAAGATCTATAACACATATATCCATTGTTTTCGAAGCATGCAAGATCTATAACACCATTGACTTTTTGGTCATCTTCAATTTTCCCCACATGACATAGTTTTTCACCTTTCTTCATTGGAGAATGGAGATCATAAATATTGTAAGAGACTAGAAAACATTAAGGTTTTGACATTTTATTTTTAAAATTTCAGTATTCAAAATATCCAACATCAATAATGTAAAAAAAAAAAAAAAAAAAGCGCATACATTTCAAAAATTCATGACAAATTTAAGTTGTTAGCTAGGTATATATTACAAATACAAGAAATATTTTCGAACTTGAGATACGATTAGAGTGTGTGTGTATATATATATATATATATATATATATATATATATATATATATATTATTTTGGACTTCCAAAGCTGAATTTTGAGATTTGATACAAATGTTTATTTCTTAATATTTGATGATAAATATTCAAGCATCAAAGAATTGACTTGCATATTTATATGGATTTAAATGTTATACATCGACAATGTAAATGGACTTTTATGGTTTTACCTATCAATATAGAGCTTCGTGTCTTTAGACATAGTTGAAGGAAAATAGCAAAAATTTGACATGCTGGTTTTAATGACTGCTAATTTTTAGAGGAAAAGAATAACTAAGCATTTATTTACCGTCCATCTTTAGAAACAAAATTATTTCTTTGACATGAAATCATGTGTGTCGCAAGATTGTTGTGCAGATAAGACAAGATAAGAAAATTAAAAGCAAAGTGAACCAGGTTTGGAGCAGGCCAACTGAAGAAAGCAAATCAGACGTGAAAGGCAAGCATTCCCATGCAAGTAGGGATTCCTAGAAGATTTTATCCGTGTCCAAGAAATATACACGTCTGGGTAGACTTCATGTAATAAAAGGATATGCATATATGGAAAATATTTGTGGGAAGAAAGAAGGTTGCAAAGTTGGAATTAAATAAGGAAACCAAATCTAAATAGAGAAAGATTTCCTTACCAAAATATTTTAGGTTTTGGAGGATTAATTGAAGAAGACTTTCGGCCAACCTTACACCTATAAAAGGAGACTTTTGTCATAATTCAAGACTACCGCTATTGAGAGAAATCGTGAGAATACTTCTGACAATAGCAAGCAAAGCAAAAAGGTACCTGTGAAGATTCAACTCAATCAGCTGAAGAACCAGTTCTTGAAGATGAACCTGCTCGAGTTCTTTAGTTGTTAGGTTGAGTCTAGTATTCTGAGTTGCAAATAATCTACTTTTATATAAGTTTGAGAATGGGTTGCTACAAATAGGTTGATTATACGAGTTAGGATACTAGAGTTAGTCTCCTTGGTTATTGAGTTGTAACCTAAAACTGCTATTTGAAGTTAATGGAGATTTAAAGAAAATCCTACTGGGTAGGTCGTGATTTTTACTCCCTTGAGTAAGGAGGTTTTCCACGTATAAATCTCTGTGTTGATTACTTTTCCGCAATTATTCTTGTTTGTGTGTTCAAATAGTTCAAACAACCAGGTTTTTTGAGAACACAAAAATCAAGCAAGACACAGTTCAACTCCCCTTTTGTGTTTGAGTGTAGTCTAAAATAATAACTGGTATCAAAGTAGGTTCTTTCATAAGAGGCTAACACCTTTAAAGGATCTACAATGGCTGCATCCCCAAGTGCTCAAGAAGGACAATCAACCGTTAGGCTAATATTGTTCAAATAAAAATAATACGGATGGTGGAAGGAAAGGATGCATGATTTTCTGGAAGGAAAAGACCTGGAATTCTAGGAAATTGTTGAGAAGGGACCAAAGATACCAATGATGTTTGATGACAAGGGTGTTCTTACTGGACCAAAGCCGGAAAAAAAATTCTAGAGAAGATGTTAAAAGATTTCAAGAAAATGCCAAAGCTAAGAAGATTCTGACATGTGGAATTAGTCCAAGTGAATACAATAGAATATCTGTCTGTAGAGATGCAAAAGCTATATTGGATACCCTGCAGCGTGCCCATAAAGGTACCTCTCAAGTGAAGCAGTCAAAGGTTGACATGTTAACTAGGTAATATGAACTGTTTAAGATGAAAAGCGGGGACATTATCCTGGAGATGCATACTATGCTTATTGCAATTATCAATGAATTAATATTTATTGGAGAAGTTATTCCTCGTAACAATATTGTGAGGAAAATTATGAGCATACTGCCACCATCATGAGATAGGAAGGTGAATGTCATCACTGAACCTAGAAATTTGAATACAATGACCCTTGGTGATTTGATTGGAAACCTGGAGACTTATGAGCTAAAACTCAATCAGTATCATCTAGATCGAAAAACTTCTAAACCTCGCAAGACCAAGAACCTGGTGCTCAAGACCACTCACAAATAGGATGTTGGAGAAGATGATATGGCATTGCTAACCAGACATTTCTATCATACTGTCACAACCCAAGTTCTCCCTCCGTGAAATATCGTGACGGCATCTAGTCTCTACGACTAGGAAAGCCTAATATTGCGGAAATGAAATAGAAACACAAATAATACAGCTAACGAATATAGTTAATAAGCAGAAATGGTGCCACTCGGCATATATAATAATCATCTCTCCCAAAAACCGGAATGTCGCAATGTCACAAGCTTCTAAGAGTTTCTAACTTCTTTATACATTTATGTCTGAAGAAAACAAAGGGGAAATTGACACAAGAGGATAGAAGGGGACTCCGAGGTCTGCGGACGCGGCAGATGTACCTTGAAGTCTCCTAAAGTAGCAACCACGCAGCTAGACTCAAGGCTAATAGCTAGTACTTGGATCTGCACACGGAAAACATGTGCAGGAAAGGACATGAGTACACTACAATGGTACCTAGCAAGTGCCAAGCCTAACCTTGGTCGAGTAGTGACGAGATAAGGTCAGGGCCCTACTGGTATAAATATAATGAAAAAAAAGACAGAAAGAAATATTACAGTAAAATAAGTACGGAAATCTAACAGGAATAGAATTCAATGGAAGCCAACAGCTCAGAACACAGTTATAGCAACAGGGGATCTCCCTGGATACCGTCCCATAGTCCCAAACGTAAATGTGTAGGGGGGATCTCCCGAAATACCGTTCCGTAGTCCCAAAGTAAATATGCAATACTGGGAGATATCCCGAAATATTGTTCCATAGTCTCAAAGTAAATATGCAGTATAGGAGGCCGAATGAAGCCCTTATCAAGCAATTCTTGTAACTGTTCCTTCAACTCAGGAGGGTCCATACGATAAGAAGGAATAGAGATGGGCTGAGTGCCCGACAACAAGTCAATGCCAAAATCAATGTCTCTATCGGGCGGCATGCCCGGAAGATCAGCTGGAAACACATCATAGAAATCCCTCACTACTGGGACTGAATCAACTGTAGGGGTATCAATACTGACATCTCTCACATAGACCAAATACGCGTCACACCCCTTCTCAACCTTTTGCTGAGCTTTAAGAAATGAAATAATCCTACTGGGAGTATAATCTAAGGTACCCCTCCACTCTTATCGTGGTAAACCTGGCATAGCCAGCGTCATGATCTTGGTGTGACAATAAAAAATAGCATAATGGGACAACAAAATAGTCCATGCCCATGATAACATCAAAATCTACCATACTGAGCAATAACAAATCGGCTCTAATATCAAAACCACTAAAAGTAATCAAACACGACTGATACACGCGGTCCACAATAAGAGAATCTCCCATGGGAGTAGACACATAAATAGAGGAACTCAAAGAATCCCGAGATACTCCCAAATGCGGGGCAAAATGAGATGACACATAAGAATAAATGGAGCTTGGATCGAATAGAACCGATGCATCTCTATGATAGACTGGAACAATACCTGTAATGATAGAATCGGAAGCAACAACCTTCGTACGAGCAGGAAGGGCATAGTATCTAGCCTGGCCTCCCCTCTAGGGCGACCTATACTACTCCGACCTCCATCTCGGGCTGGTTGAGCAGGTGGGGTGGTAACTGGTACTGTAATCATAGCCTGAGGACCTGGTAGAGCACGCTATGGCTAAGAAGTCTGTAGAGGTGCACCCCTCCTAAGTCTGCGGCAATCCATCACCAGATGGCGAGTGTCGCCACACTCAAAACAAGCTCTGGGAAGACGTGGCGGCTATGATTGGCTCGGGCCAGGTCTGCTTGACTGACCGTTGATAGCACCCCGTGCTGGAGGCACACTAGATATTGGAGGTTCATAATAAGGCTCCTGAGGTCTAAGAAGAGCTGGAATACCACTGGCAGCTGGAAGAGCTGAATGAACGGGGCGACTCACATAACCCCTACCATGACGAACTGCAGCTGGGGCATGGGAACCAGAATAATGGCCCGACTCTCGAGACCTCTTGGCCTCGCTATCCTCCCTATCCCGAGCAAGCATGCCCTCTACTCTTTTAGCAATAGTCACCACCTGCTGATATGAGATATCAATCTCAAGCTTCTGAGCCATGCTAGTCTTGATGTTGGGAATGAGTTTCTCAACAAACCCGCGAACCCTCTCTCGAACTGTAGAAACCAAGGCCGGTGCATGTCTAGCCAAGTCACTAAAACAGACTGCATACTCTGACACAGTCATGGTACCCTGGAGCAACTGCTCAAACTCCACGTATCATGCGTCCCTGAGGCTCTGAGGGACATACTTTCTCAAAAACATGTCAAAGAACAGAGTCCATGTAAGGGAAGTTGCCTCAGCTGGACTGTCCAACTCATAAGTACGCCACCATTGATAGGTTGCTCCTCGAAGCTGGAAGGTAGTGAAAGAAACCCCACTCAACTCTGCTATGCCCATAGTATGGAGGATACGGTGGAACTCCTCCGGAAATCCCTGAGCATTATCTGTCGCTAGGCCACTGAATATAGGAGGGTCATACTTCTTATACCTCTCGAGCCTACGCTGCTCCTCCTCTAAAGCTGTTACCCTACCCTCGGGCTGAACTGGGGCTACAGGTGGTATCGGTATAACCTCTAGAATCTGATCAACCTGAACCCACTGCTCTGGAGTACGGGCAGCGGGAGTCTGTGCTCCTCCCCCGGCTTGAGATATGGTTGCAGCAAGGGGAATAAACCCTGCCTGGGCTTGAGTGTTGTACATGTTCATGAACAGTGCAAAGGTTTTCTAGAGAGTTGGGGCAGTAGTAGTAAGCATATGAAGTGTTTGTGCTCCGGCTGGAGCTACTAGTGGCTCCTCTGCAGCAGCTTGCGCGGGTGCTCTGGCTGCACCACGTGCGCGTCCTCGGCCTCTACCCCGGACCGGCCTCTAGCGGCTCTAGCTGGGGGCACGGGTGCCTGGTCATCTCCAGTAACACGTGTCCTCACCATTTGTGAGGGAATAGAAGACAAAAGTTTAGAATTTCGAAGTTAATAATCTCGCACGACAAGGAATCAAATGAAGTGGAATTTTCCAAACAATTCCATAGCATCTCGAAGATAATTACAGACGTCTCCGTACCGATCTACGAGACTCTAATAAATCGGCTTGTGATTCATGACTCCTATGAACCTAGAGCTCTGATACCAACTTGTCACGACCCAAGTTCTTCCTCCGTGAACTGTCATGACAACACCTAGTCTCTACGACTAGGAAAGCCTAATATTGTGAAAAAAAATAAAAACACAAAGAATACAGCTAACGAATATAGTTAATAAGCAAAAACAATGCCACTCGGCATATACAATAATCATCTTTCCCAAAACCTGGAATGTTCGCAAATGTCACAAGCTTCTAAGAGTTTCTAACTTCTCTATACATTTATGTCTGAAGAAAACAAAGGGGAAATCGACACAAGGGGATAGAAGGGGACTCCAAGGTCTGCGAACGTGGCAGATATACCTTGAAGTCTCCTGAAGCAGCAACCACACAGCTAAACTCAAGGCTGATAGCTAGTACCTGGATCTTCACATGGAAAATATCTGCAGGAAAGGGCATGAGTATACCACAACGGGACCCAGTAAGTGCCAAGCCTAACCTCGGTTGAGTAGTGACGAGATCAGTCAGGGCCCTACCGGTATAAATATAATTGAATAAAAAACACAAAGAGAAATATTACAGTAAAATAAGTACGAAAATCTAACAGGAATAGAATTCAATGGAAGCCAACTGCTCAGAACACAATTATAGGAACATGGGATCTCCCAGGATACCATCCCGTAGTCCCAAACATAAATGTGTAGGGGGATCTCCCGGAATATTGTTCCGTAGTCCCAAAGTAAATATGCAGTGCTGAGGGATCTCCCGGAATACCATTCCGTAGTCCCAAAGTAAATATGTAGTACATGGGGATCTCCCGGAATACCGTTCTGTAGTACCAAAATAAATATATATCTCAATCAATATAAACAACAGTTACAACAAGAAAACCTACAGATTAGACTAAGTTCACATCAAAGAAAACAGGTAATTTCACTAAACATGTTGCATAGAGTTCAAACAGACAGTTAAAACATGTAGGCATGCTTTTCTAATCTAAACAAAGTAGTTACATATGCTAGTATAGTTCAAACAAGGATAAATAGGTTATGACTTAGTGAAAAGCAGAGTTTTACAACAAATAGCCTGTGTACGTACTCATCACCTCACGTACACGACACTCATATATCAAACAATACCAAATCCTAAGGGGAGTTCCCCCACACAAGGTTAGGCAAGCCACTTACCTCAAACCAAGTTCAAATCAATCCAAAACAATGCTCTTCCACGAATTTCCGGCTCCGGATGGCCCATATCTAGCCAAATCAATTACATAACGTAAATATAACTACAAGCAACTAATCTAGCAAATGAAATCAAAAGCTAAGGCAAGAAAATAGAAAAACGCCCAAAAAGCCTCCTCAGTCACGTCTCAGAATCGGGTAAAAGTCATGAATTATGAACACCCATTCACTCACAAGTTCACTCATACCAAAATTATCCAAATCTAGTGCCTAAATCCCACTCAAAACTCAGAAAATTCTATTGGGGAACTTTCCCCCCATTTTCCCAACTTTCTCACTCAAATTCCTTGATTAAATAAAATAAACAACAATAGATTAATGAAATGTAACCAAAATCAAGTAAGGAATCGTTACCCACAAGTTTCCTCTGAAAATCCCTCAAAATTTCACCTCAATCTGAGCTCTGTAGGTCCAAAAATAGAGAATGAAATCAAACCCACGATTTTGCCCTTTTACTGCCAGTCAACCGCACCTACGAACTCTTCTTCGCACCTGCGACGCCGCACCTGCGGAAACGCCATCGGAGGTGCGGAAATCACTTAAGTCCTCAAGTCCAGCTTCTGTAAGAAATGGGCGGCACCTGCGCGCCCGCTCCTGCGGTCCTTCACCACACCTGCGGTTCCTTCTTCGCATCTGCGGGCATCGAGGATGCGAAACTAACCTCGCACCTGCGATCTCGGCCTAGGATGCCCAATTCCGCTTCTATGCTCCAAGTCTCACTTCTGCGGGCTCGCACCTGTGGTGGCCTCTCCGCAGGTGTGATTACACCAGCACCAACACTAGAAAATCTTTAGCAATGGCCCAAGTCCAATTTTCAACCCGTTGAGCATCCGAAACACACCCGAGGCCTCGGGGACCTCAACCAAACATACCAACCAATCCTAAAATACCATACGAACTTAGTTGAGCCCTCAAATCACATCAAACAATGCTAAAAACACAATTTATCCTCCAATCCAAACCTAATGAACTTGAAACTTCAAAATTCTACAACCGATGCCGAAACCAACCAAACCACGTCCGATTGACCCCAAATTTTACACACAAGTCATATTCAACACTAAGAACCTACTCCAACTTCTGAAATTAGATTCCGACCCAGATATCAAAAATTCTACTACCGGCCCAAAACTCCAAAAATTTGACTTTCGCCATTTCAAGCCTAAATGAGCTACGGACCTCCAAAACACAATCCAGGCATGCCCCTAAGCGCAAAATCACCCAACAAAATCGACGGAACTCGATTCCGAAGATGTCTTCATATAGTT
Source organism: Nicotiana sylvestris (assembly GCF_000393655.2). Classification (NCBI taxonomy): domain Eukaryota; kingdom Viridiplantae; phylum Streptophyta; class Magnoliopsida; order Solanales; family Solanaceae; genus Nicotiana; species Nicotiana sylvestris. The sequence continues at coordinate 134,162,920 of NC_091062.1, read as the reverse complement.
TTGACTACGGTCCAAATCTTAAGACGTAAGCTCTCATTTAGGGACTAAGTGTCGGCAAGTCACAATACTAGAAATAAATGGCCGGGTCGTCACACATGCAATAAGAAAAGGTGGTTCCTTGAAGAAAAGTTGCTCATTAAAATTCAAGGCTATGGAGAAAAATAATAACAACAACACTGATGATGCTACAAATGTGGAAAGAAAGACCACTTCATCAAAAATTGTAGCTTGTGGGAACTTGAGTGGAAGAAGAACAATTCTAATAAGGAAAAGTAACATAAGAAAGACTGGGTTCCTGGACGAAGAATAACTAATAAGGAAATGGACAAAATCGTGAAAAGATATATAGTTGTCGTGCAATTATCCTCAACTGATGACTTTGATGATGATGATAATGATGATGATGATGGAGGTGAAGATGAGAATCAGTCATTAATGGCCAAAGAGAATAGTGACTCAGAATTAGAAGATCTCCTGGCATTGATGGCAAACTCAGACTCTGATGCTGATGAGGATGAAGAACTTGAGGTAAACTTTCAAGACATTAAGGATAAAATCCACACCTATTCAAAAAAATAAATTTATTTCTCTGGTAGGTGTCGTAATCAATGCATACCTAAAGATTTCTGATGAAAATGAACAATTAATGACTGACTATGCATCACTTAGACTTGAATACAAAGATATAGAAATACGTAGAGAAAATCTTAAAGTCCTTGTAGTAGATCTCAAGGACTAGATTCTAGTGTTAGAAGATGAAAAGTCTGCCTTAAAATCTAAGAATAATAAATTGCTCAATGCTCCAAATAAAGGTGAAGAAATAACCACTGACGTTAAGGAGAAACTAGAAAGCGAACTCAAAGAGGCCAATAACAAACTTCTGAAAAGGCCGGGATGCTTCAAGAAAACTTTGATTAGAAAAGAACTTGAAATGGACCAGGTCTTCCCAAATAATATTCAAGATGCATGAAAATCATAGTTACAATAAAAAGGGTCTAGGACATACTAATGTTAAGACTCTATACAATCCACATAGCAAGTATGTAGATATCTCTGACAACCGCCTTTGCACCCACTGTGAAAACAATGGACACTTCAAAGAAATATGCTCATCCAGAATCCAAGCAAACCTAAATATTGCATATGCTGAGAAAAGAAAATAGTGAAACCTGGTCCTTCATTAAAGGGTAATGGTCCTTCCCTAAAAGGTAATAAACTACCAGGATCGACTAAAAAGAGTGTTATTGGTCTTTTTACTCAAATAAAGGGACTCAAGCTTGTTTGGGTTCCTAAAACTAACCCATGAATATTTTTGCATGCTAAAAATTGATGGTATGTTAATAGTGCTTGCTCCTGCCACATGACCGGAAACAGAAATAATTTCCTCTCACTAAAAGCCTATGAAGGAGGAAGTGTGGGCTTTGTAAATGAGAAAAGAGAAACATAGTCGGCATAACTAATATTAGCAAATCCCACTTTCTTGTTGTTGATAATGTGAATTATATCAAAGTATTGAAGCACAATTTGTTGAGTGTGTCTCAAATGTGTGATAAAAGGAACCAGGTTCCTTTTACTTCTAAGAAGTGTATGGTGACCAATAAAAACTCTGAAAACCTGGTTCTCAAAGGAAAAAGGCACAAAAATATTTACAAATTTGAAATTATTTCTTCACTTGAAAATGAACTCTCATGTCTTAGTGCACTTGATACTAACTCTTTTCTATGGCGCAAAAGACTAGGATATGTTAGTTTTTCTATGCTGAACAAGCTAATTCCAAGGACCTAGTCATGGGCTGCCCAAGTCGAAATTCAGGGAAGATAATATTTGTGATGCATGTGTTAAAGGTAAGCAGGTCAGATCGTCATTCAAATCCAAAAAGGTGGTAAGTACCTCTCGACCTTTGGAACTGCTTCACATGGACTTATGTGGACTAATGAGGGTTCAGAGTAGAGAAGGAAAGAGGTATGTGTCTATAATTATTTATGATTATTCTAGATTCACATGGACTATATTTCTGGCAACCAAAGATGAAATGATATATTTGTAACTTTTGTGAATAAACTGCAAAGAAAGATGAACAGTCATGTAGCTAGCATTATACCTGATCATGGAACTGAATTTAAAAATGCTAAATTCCTTGAATTTTGCAGTGGAAATGGTATTCATCATAATTTCTTGCTCCTAGGACACCACATCAAAATGGTGTTGTAGAAAGGAAAAATAGGACTCTAAAGGACATGGCCAAAACTATATTAATCAGTAGTGGTCTTCCTAAGACCTTCTGGGCTGAAGTAGTGAACACTGTATGCTACATCATAAATAGATGCATAATTGGGCCAATAATTGATAAGACCCCCTATGAACTACTTAAAGGCATAAACCAGATGTAACCCACCTAAGTGCCTTTGGAAGCAAGTATTTTGTACACAACAATGATAAAGATGCTCTATAAAAGTTTGATGCTAAAAATGATATGGGTGTCTTTCTATGTTACATACCACATAATAAAGCTTATAAGGTGTACAATAAAATAAAAAAATGTGTTGAAGAAAGTATTCATATAATCTTTGGTGAATCTAACCTTTTCGCTGAGAAAGGTACACACGTTGATGATGATGGTGAGTTTGGACCAGCTGAAAACAATGAGGAGCAGACAAACCATGAACTCCCAGAAGTTGTTGCAGAACATGAGCAAGAACCAGGTCCTCCAGAAACTATTCAGGATGTACCATAGACAGGGGGAACAATCCAAGAAAATCAAGAAGCAAGTGAAGCACTTGGTTCCTCTGCTGAACCTGAAGGAAGTACTAGGGTTCAAGGCTCTCACACCAGGGGATGGAAACATCAAATCTACCACCCTCTGACAAATGTGCTTACACCAGTTGACTCAAGAATGGTCTCAACCTACGTATCTATGGTGGAGCCTAAGAACATCAAAGAAGATCTTAGAGATGCAGACTGGATAATGGCTGATAAGTGGGAATTTTGACTGCTTATTAGCGCCTTTTAACTTTTGTTTTAGTCTAAAAACATTGAATTGTGTTCCCGAAACTAATGAAATTGTGCAAAATTGTAGGAATGCTGGAAGTTGGTCTCCCGAGATGAATCCGACTCAAAAATAAGTAGTCCGAAGCACAAGTAATAAAGGGCGCAGCAGTACAAATGTGCGGTCTGCAGCAGGAATTTTGTGGCTGCAGAAGAAATTGCGGACCGCAAATTCCATATGCGGTAGCAAACAAAGAGGAAAAACTTAGCATATTTTTGCGCAAAAGTGCAGACCACACATAAATTGTGCAGCCACAAAAGCTGGGCTAAGAGTCGAAGATCAGAGAGTATGCAAAAAGACCAAGTCCAGGAGCTTCTCTGAATTGCGGAGTGCACAAGATTTGTGCGGTTGTAGAAGAGTGCTAACCACAGTCCTAATTGTGTGAACCGCAGAAGTGTTGTTGTCACGCCCCGAACCTGGGGGCGAGGCCGACACCCGGTGCCTCACTTAACCGGGCATACCAACTCGAGACTAAGAGACTCTGAACATATAATGTCATACTTTGGCCATGAGTCCATATTTCAAGACAATTTGCAAAGAAAAATATAAAACTGAACGGAAACTAGCGCTGACTAAACATCAATATAAAGCTGGGCCGACAAGGTCATCATAACTACTACAATTGACAAACCAACAAAATATACATACAAGGCCTACAAGCCTAACATAATGCACTAACTGACAGGATATGTCTACAAGCCTCTAGTGATGGATGTACTGTGATCGGAACAAGGCCCCGACCTATACATAAACATATATACATACATATATAAGATGTACACAAAACCCTAGAACCAACAACTCCGAAGGACGTTGAGCTTACCGATCAGGCTGAACTCAGGCAACACCTACTGAGGAGGTCTACTTGTCTGTCTATCTGAACATGTATACATGAAATGCAGTGTCCCCAGAAAAGGGACGTCAGTACGAAATAATGTACCGAGTATGTAAGGCAATAAAATAACTGAAAGCTGAAACTGAACTGATAATACAATAACTGAAAGTAACTAGGATTCAAAGATGATCTGGAGATAGCTGATACTGACTCAACTCTCTCAATATAGTAAGTAAAATAAATGTCCAGCCCTATAAGGCTCGGTACGTGTAACTTCTCGGCCATAGTAGGCTCGCTCATAGGTGCTCGACCATACTAGGCTATGTATCTCGATCATTCTAGGCTCGCTTATAGGTGCTCGGCCACAGTAGTCTCGGTACATAACTTACCATCTAATTGGAGGTTGCCCAATAGGGGCCTGCCCACCAATTATAGCTCGATGGTGGTGAAAATACTGTAATATTGTGTGTGTATATATATAGACCCTCTTCTCTCTTGACTTGAAGAAGACAATACTCCATTGAATATAAAGTCCCAATAAGGGACAATACTGCAACTTATGAGAATAGGATAATGTATATAAATTCGGGGTATGAACTTCTTTTTATGCCTCATTATCAAACACATGTAGTTACGAGATCATGACAAAATAAAGGAAGGACTTAGCCTTAACATACCTTATCACAATCTTTCCAATCACCAAGTTGAACTCGCCTTGTCACACCTTAATCTACAACAACGATAATAATACTATCATTAAGTTGTGAAAGGTGCAACTATCGCACAATGAACAACAAACTTATTTTGTATTAAAACGGGCAGCATCTCCCCTATAATCCTTACTTCCTCCAAATTCAAGATAATACCAACAATACAAGAACACAACAATAACAACATATATAAATTATTTTCCAACCTTATATACACCACAAAATACAACAAAATAGCCCAACACAGTCCAATCTCTTCATACACAAAACGACCATCGTAATAGTGTCAAATAGCCCAAAAATGTTATGATGAATGACCATCCCACCACCCTGGATTTATGTGGTATTTCTCCACACCCTTTATCCTCTAAAACTCCCTAAAATAGTAGCAAAACACGCAATCCAACAGCAACACAAAATAGTCTACTACAAGTTGAATAACTCGAACTCACGACTTTTGATCACCGTCCCGTGAGTTCTTACAATTATAGAATGAATTCACATACCTTTCCAGCAGAAAAAATGATTAAAAGAGAGCAGTAAACTTACCTTACTTGTTGAATAACTCAGCTCATATCTTGGTTCTGCAAACTCTAGGATTTTCCTCCAACTAGAACTTGAAAAGGAGAGAAAATCAATTAGGGTTTGTGTGCAATTTTTGGAGGATTTTTGCAAGGGTTTATGTCTGGTTATTGTGCTATAAAATGAGTGTTATATTGAAGAAGATAATCCCTTAAATAGTCCCTTTGGCCGACCCGAAATAGCCCCTTTTGGGCATATTTAATCCTCTCATTTAAGCAAGTAGGTGACATACCTACTTGTCACCTAGCAGCCTGGACAGTCTCGCAAAAATGCATATATCTCTCTACTCTGATATCGTATTGACAAACGGTTTAATGCGTTAGAAAATAGACTCATAGAATCTTCAATTTAATGGGTGGAACACCTTGTAGATCCAAGTATATTGGGAGAAACTCGCAGTTAGATTTGACCCAAGTTTTAGTAAAACTTATGAACGTAACTTGTGATGACTTTCATCGACTTTTGTTCCACAAATCGGTTGACTTCAAAACATAACACACAACTATAATATGACTAACATAACTCATAACATAACCTCCTTATCATGTTAAGCACCCCAGTCTTACCCAAAGTACATGTTATAACATTTCCAACTTGTCGACTTTTGATGAAACTTATTTTCTTCAATTCGTTTAGCTTCTAAGTCTTTAAACCCTATTGGTACTTGGTATTCATGATCTTAAGTATTTGTAACCTCCAAGTTAACATGATTAACTTACTTTATGTACTTTCACAGATGATCTCCTTTCATAACGTACATCAATTGACTTGCAACGTACTTTTACGTACAAAAATATGGGTGTAACATCATTTCCCCATTTGGAAGATTCGTCCTCGAATTTTGACTGACGCACTTATCAGTCTCATAACTTATAGATTTTACGAATACCTTAGTATTGTCCTTGCCCTCTAGGAAACTGTTCAATGAATAAATCCAAAGGCCATGGTATTCCCCCCTTTAGGCATCTTTCTCACACCATGACATGTGGTCGAAATTCTTCTAATCTCGTAATTGTTGCTACCTTCTATCATGTAGCATGTACGACTCTATCCTTGTATGGGCGCCTATGCAACTCGTCTCTCCTATTTCCTCGACTTTTAGCCAATCTCTAGGCTTCACTTTGTGAATATATATAGAACTATGGCAAGTTGTACCTTTGGCAATCTATAGGTGTACTGAAGTCCTGCGCTTGGTACTTTGTCGAACTTTTGATTATTGCTATATTCTGTTTCATAGCCTCGGTTATCTATCTTTATGGATTTACTTCATATAAGTAGGTCATACTATAACATAACACTTACTTCAATTTGTTATTACCGAGGTTTGCTACCCAACTCTAGGTTACTTTCTCATTGCTTATCATATATGTATAAATCTAAGTCCTTTAATGCTTCTCATTACTGTTCATCTTAAGAATGACCACCTAATCTCATCTTGTACTCTAGAACTTTTATCCATCTATTGTTGATTCACCTTATTGTTGAACTATAATCTACCACTGAAAACTTGAAACCTTTTACATAACATATTGTTACTAGGACTCACATCTCATCGGAGAACATCTGAAGTGATTTTCCTGATCCACCAAGGGGAGATACTATACTTCAATAATTGTACTCATGACATCCCAATATGGTTCATCCTATGGGGATATTTTAATCTCGTGCAATTCATGAAATCCCATCTCTGTGAATCAATAATCAACCGAAGGCCTAAATATCATCCTCTTATTATTTATTACAATTACACCCTTATTATACTACCAGGATATCATTCTTTCTATTCTAAATACTCCAAGTCTTAAATGCCTTCGAGTTCGTTCAGGTTATACAGATCTTTCTATAACTTACGGAAACCATCAACTCCTCTTATTTTGATGGGCCAAATCCCGAGGCCTTACCTATTCTTGTCACCTTTTTACTCATCTTTTCTTATGCTTACTCCTATCTTCCTAAGACCATGTCGCTCTACCACACTTTAGCTTGCGACCTACACATATCTATTTATACTACTCGTAACCTTCCTTCAACCTTCCTTCAACTTGCTAGTACCATAGATTTCTTTATGTTATTCTAGAACTTCAAGCGAGACATCACATCGTTTCTAACTCTTCTTTACTCTCTTAACTAGACCTATCGCTACTTAGAAACCATAGTATAGAAGATATGTCATTGACGATACCACTATCATTTGTGGATACTGAATCACGACGCTTCTAGACTTCTATCTGAAGTATGGACTATTCACAATCGTCTATACTTGAGTATCTCGTACCTTTGTTACCTTTACCTTACTTACCTTTAAATCTTGCATCGTATCTCTGTCTCTTTCATAACCTTCCTTCCACATAGGTAGGATTCACATCCCCAACTTGAAGCTCTAATATAATACTTGCACCTCTCGTGCATACACAATCCGGTGGGAGCTTTATACTGACTTCTTATGAGGCTGGTTCTCTTCTAACTGGCTTTATCGTAAAGTTGTTATAGAATATGGATGTTGTACTATCTCTTTTGTACCTCTGATATTAAGAGTGATTTTGCAATGTTCTGAATCATGCTATAATTATCTTGGTCTAATAATCAGACTCCTGATTCACTTACCTGATGTAACTCGTTAGTTTTCTTCTCTCGCAGCCTTTAAGTTGGCTTAAGCTATCTTCCGATCTGCGGCACAGGGTATTAGTTATTACTTTCGCCTCTGGTGGATGCTATGGAACATCCATAATATAATCTTATAACAATTCAAGCCTTTATTTGTGAGGTGGACTCAATTCTTTCTTTTGACTTATACCGGAGTCTCCTATAGCTATAGGAATGTCAACATATATGATATATGGATAATACTCCGAAATGTTAACTGCGGTCATAACGTAACTAACTACGGGTCGTAGATCGAATAATTCCTTTTGTGCCTTCTCAACTTTCTTTAAAAGTAAACAATTACTTCTCCTGGTCGTTTTGCCACTTGTTGCATGAATACTTGGCTTATCTTAGTTTCCACACCTATTATAATTTCATGCAACTCATATGATCTCGAATATTACTTTTGATTTTACTTCTCGTTACTTAGTCAAAACAGGTGCCACTTTGTTATGGAGTGCATAAAATGTCGTAGTGAGACTGTTGTTACAAGATCATTTCTTCTTTAGGTCACCATGCTTATGTTGAAGCCTTCTTCCTTATTTCCTAGGCTAGTCTTTCATTGTATCACTTAGGGAAGACCCTCTGACTCTTATAAAGCTAGGAGCTTTATACATCATATACCCGATGAAAGTTTTGATGTACTTACTCGCCTATAATTATCCTTAGTTACTTATCTCTACACCCTTATGCTCGTAGGGTTACTTCTTAACTGAAATTTCGGTTGTCTCCATAGTGGCACCCTCTTTTATTTCTGTAATCCTTATACGGTACCTTCTACTACTCCAACTCTTATCTGAATATTTCTCAAGGATTACAATGTCGTATCTGCGAGAATGAATTTTCTATGTTTCACTACGTTTATCTTGCATGATCAACTGATTTATCTGAGACCGTCTAGCCATAACTAAGCTCTTCCTAAATCAACTACCAACTACTGTTAGTCCATGCTCATATTTATATTATGCGTATATTCTATTGGGTTATATCATTTGTCTTAACTTGTCCCTCATACTGGATCCTTATGTATCAAGTGTCTATTCACATGTATTTATAAATAATATCTTGGGCGGGAACCCTTACTGTTTCTCCCCAGCGTTGTGCTTGCAAAATATTCTGGAGTCACAACGTATCTATAGGATCTGAATAAATGCAATCTCATTCATTATGCCTGTTTATTTCATTCTTCCTTTACCATTCTATAGTTACCTCTTCATCTTTGGTGTCTTTTCACATCTTCAATGACTCATACACGCTTTGCAATAACCCCTCTGTACCAAGGATAACTGAATTCCTTGTGCACGAGGGTGAAACCTAATGTAACTGGCACACTTAGTCCCTTAAGCTTAACTCTGCTTACAGTGCTTGCTTTTGGGAAACATCTTCCTGAATGACCTTTAAAGGTAATTCTTCTATCGTCCCTTCTATTATTTTCGGAATACGGCCTCTGAAATTCTCACGATGATGACTATTATCAAATCCTTCAGTCCTTAAATCATGTTCAGTTTTATCTTGTTTACTAGCCCATACTAATTTTTATTACTCCCAGGGTCTAACTTAGCTTGTTGGTAATCACGTGGGAATCACCAGCTTATACTCTCTTATTGTCTCAAGGCCTGTCACCTCTTGCCTTTTTCTTTACTTGACAATAGACTCTATCATCTTGTCATATTTTGTTTTACCGTTATCACCCATTTATAATACATTACTTGTAATGCTTTATTTAACACTCTTCTTATTTTCCTGCTAATATTTTTGTCTATCACATTATTCTGAAAACTTCAACAAAATCTCGTTTCACTTTTAGCTCTCCTGGCTCATTTTACCATTTTGGGTTACTCTAGCCCCAGCTGGATCCTGATATCCCATCGTTCTATTAAACTATATCTGTTAGATTCCATTGGGCATAACTGAGATGGATGTGGTCAATTGTACATACCTCTATTACTGTTGAAAATAAACTCAGAGTATTTGTATTTTTTTGCCTGAATTGTAAATATTGATAATCTTCACTAACAGGTACCTCATACCCTCCTTTACCCTGCTTCAATTACATGTTGAAACTTAAACTTTTATCTTATGATACTCCCATGGTCTACTATTCACGGGGTGTATTTGATATTCCCATCTTCGGGTCTTAAGCTAGAAATTTGCACATCTGGTATGCACGATCTGATAGGACCTCAAACAGGGTCACGTCATCAAGAATTCTCTCTCTCTCTCTATTAGTAACCTTACTTGTTTCTATATTAGCCCTCTGGCTAGCTGTAATTTTTTCTAATTGAAAGCATCTCTATATCATTAGCAAATATAAGTCTTGGCTCAAACTCTTATGACTCAACTCTATAGCACGATTTGGATTTGAAAGAAGGGTAACAAACTCTTAAATGCCTTGTAACTTCCTATTTATATGCACAACACATCTATAAACAAGACCCTACTAGACACGGCTTGTAGACTCCCTAGGACAGAACTGCTCTGATACCAAGTTTGTCATGCTCCAAACCTGGGGGCGAGACTGGAACCCTGTGCCTCACTTAACCTAGCGTCCCAACTTGCGACTAAGGGACTCTGAACATATAATTTCATACTTTGGCCAAGGGTCCAAATTGCAAGAAAATTTGCAAAGCAAAATGTAAAACTGAATGAAAATTAGTGCTGACTAAACATCAATATAAAGCTGGGCCGACATGGCCGTCATAACTACTACAGCTGACACACCAACAAAATATACATATAAGGCCTACAAGCCCAACATACTGCACTAACTGACATGATATGTCCACAAGCCTCTACTGATAGATGTACTGTGATCGGAACAGGGCCCCGACATACCCATAACATATATACATACATACATACATACATACATACATAAGATGTACACATAAACCTAGACCCGGCAACTCCGAAAGACTTGGAGATTACCGATCAGGCTGAACTCGAGCAACACCTACGGAGGAGGTCTACCCCTCTATCTATCTGAACCTACACACATGAAATGCAGCATCCTTAAAAATAGGATGTCAGTACGAAATAATGTACCGAGTATGTAAGGCAATAAAATAACTGAAAGCTGAAACTAAACTAATAATACAATAACTGAAAGTAACTGGGATTCAAAGATGATCTAGAGATATACTTACGTGTTGATACTAATTCAACTCTCTCAATATAGTATGTAAAATAAATGTCCAGCCCTATAAGGCTCAGTATGTGTAACTGCTCGACCGTAGTAGGCTCGCTTATAGGAGCTCAGCCATACTAGGCTCTGTATCGCGGCCATTCTGGGCTTGTTCATAGGCGCTCAGCCATAGTAGGCTCGATACATAACTTACCATATGATCGGAGGTTGCCCAATATGGGCCTACCCACTGATTATAGCTCGATGTAGTGAAAATACTGTAATATTGTATATATATAGACTGCTCTCTTGACTGGAAGAAAATAATACTCTATTGAATATAAAGTCCCGATAAGGGAGAATACTGTAATTTATGAGACTAGGATAATATATATAATTCAGGAGTATGAACTTCTTTTTGTACCTCGTTATCAAACATATGTAGTTACGAGATCATGCCAAAATGAAGGAATGGCTTAGCCTTAACATACCTTATCACAATCTTTCCAATCACCAAGTTGAACTCGCCTCTTTGCACCTTAATCTACAACAACGATAATAATACTATCATTAAGTTACGAAAGGTACAACTATCGCATAACGAACGACAAGCTTATTTTGTATTAAAATAGGCAGAATCTCCCCTATAATCCTTACTTCCTCCAAATTCAAGATAACACCAACAACACAAGAACACAACAATAACAACATATATACATTATTTTCCAATCTTATATACACCACAAAATACTACAAAACAGCCCAACACAACCCAATCTCTTCACACACAAAACGACCATCGTAGTAGTGTCAAACAACCCGAAAATGTTATGACGAATGACCAGACCACCACCCTACATTTATGTGGTGTTTCTAAACACCCTTTATCCTCCAAAATTCCCTAAAATATTAGCAAACCATGCAATCTAATAGCAACATAAAACAGTCCACTATAAGTTGAATAACTCGAACTCATGGCTTTTGATCACCGTCTCGTAAGTTCTTACAATTATAGAATGAATTCACATGCCTTTCCAACATATAAAATGGTTGAAAGAGAGTAGTAAACTTACCTTATTTGTTGAATAACTTAGCTCATATCTTGGTTCTTCAAACTCTAGGTTTTTCCTCTAACTAGAACTTGAAAAAGAGAGAAAATCAATTAGGGTTTGTGTGCAATTTTTGGGAGGATTTTTGTAGGGGTTTATATCTAGTTATTGTGCTATAAAATGAGTGTTATATTGAAGTAGATAAGCCCTTAAATAATCTCTTTGTCCAACCCGAAATAGCCCTTTTTGGCATATTTAATCCTCTCATTTAAGCAAGTAGGTGATACACCTACTTGTCACTTAGCAGTTTGCACAGTCTCGCAAAAATGCATATATCTCTCTACTCCAATGCTGTATTGACAAAAAATTTAATGACTTAGAAAATAGACTCATAGATCTTCAATTTAATGGGTGGAACACCTTGTAACTCAGAGTATATTGGGAGAAAATCATAGTTAGATTTGACCCAAATTTTAGTAAAACTTATGAACGTAACTTGTGATGACTTTCATCGACTTTTGTTCCACAACTCGGTTGACTTCAAAACATGACACAAGACTATCATATGACTAACATAACTCATAACATAACCTCCTTATCATGTTATGCACCCTAGTCTCACCCCAAAAGTACATATTATAACATTCCCAACTTTTCGACTTTTAAACTTATTTTCTTCAATTCGTTTAGCTTCTAAGCCTTTAAATCCTGTTGGTACTTGGTGTTCATGATCTTAAGTATTTGTAACCTCCAAGTTAACATGATTAACTTACTTTATATACTTTTACAGATGATTTCCTTTCATAACTTACATCAACTGACTTGCGACGTACTTTTATGTACGAAAATATAGGGTGTAACAGATGCTTTGCGATCACGGTCTCAAAATGTGTGGACGCAGAAGAATGCCTGGCGATCGCAGTTCAGAAATATGCGGTCGCAAAACTCTAGTTCCTGCCAGATGAAGAAATATGCGGACCGCACATGGAATTTTGCGGCTACAAAACCTCCCGATGGGCATTTTTGTTTGAGATTTTCAGCCTTGTATAAATAGATGAGTTTCACAAAATTAGGTCAAGTTTGAACATCTAAAGTTGTTGTAGACGTTTTTTTACTACTTTAGGAATTTTTACATTATTTTAGTATTTTAACATTGGATTTCTTTATTTCAATCTTCCATAATGACTTTAATTAGCTTTTCTTCTCTATTTTCTGTAATTTCTATCATGAATAGCTATACTTCTACTAGGTTTGTCACCCAACCCTAGTGTGTAAACCTTATGGGTAATTAATTTAGTGCTTGTTTATGACTGGGTGTTGAGTACTTAGCCTAATTTATGTTTTAATTGTAGAACTAATGGTTGCAAACATTTATTCATGCCTATTTGACTTAGTCTCTACTTGAGAAAGAGGGACCTAGTCTAGGATAACTTAGGTAACAAGGAATTGGGTCAATTGAGAGATTGATTAACCCAATCAAAGGGTTCAACCTAGAGATAGTAATAACCTCACTTGAGCTTTTATCAACTATTTTGGGTGATACCCATTTGGTCTTGAGAAATCCAAATTGAGCCAAACCACTCTCTGACTGAGAGGTATTGAGTGGGTAATTTAGAGTTGAGAGCTATAATACACCCCAATCAACACAACAAGCATTAAAGTCTTTATCTTATTAGGAAAATACCTAGGCCATGGTCCCAGCCTTAAGCTTTTTATCCATTTAGAAAAACCTTAAAAACAAATATCTCTAGTCTTCATTCTTTATTTTTATATCACTAGAGTAATATTAGAGATAGTAAACAAATCCTTTTTGTAGAAGTGCAATCTAGATAATCCAATTGCTTATTTGAAATATATACCCCTAACTCTCATCTTAGCTCCCTATAGATTCGACCCTGACTCTTAGTTGGGTTTCTATTATTGCATACGACCGTTTTATATCTCTTTTGAGGTGTGCTTTGGACGTGATCAATGTCCATGTAGGAGGAACTAAATCAGTTTGAAAAAAAATAAAGTCTGGTATCTGGTTCCCAGCCCAAATAACAAAATAGTCATTGAAACTAGGCGGGTGTTCAGGAATGTAACGACTCGACTGGTGGTTTTAAGAGTTGTAGCCTTGTTCCCCTATTTAATGCTCATTTTGTGTTTTATAGCTGTTATGTGACTTGCCGTGATAGTCGGTTCAGGTCCGAAGGGATTTTGAAATGAATTGAGACACTTAGTCTCAAGGTTGGGAGCTTAAGTTTAAAAGGTTGATCGGATGTTAACTTATGTGTAAAAGACTCTAGAATGGAGTTTTGATGTTTCTGTTAGCTTCGTTGGGTAATTTTGGACTTAAGAACGTCTTCGAATTGTGATTTGGAGGTCCGTAGTGGAATTAGGCTTGAAATGGCAAAATGTGGAAATTTGAAAGTTTGACTAAGAGTGGACTTTGTGGATACCGGGCTCAGATTGGAGTTTTAGGAGTTGGAGTAGGTCTGTGGTGTCATTTGTGACTTGTATGCATAATTTAGGGTCAATCGGACTTGATTTGATAGGTTTCGGCGGCGTTTGTAGAAGTTAGAATTTCTTAGTTTCAATAAGCTTGAATTGGGGTGCAATTTATGTTTTTATGTTGTTTGAGGTGGTTTGAGGGCTCAACTAAGTGCGTATCGTGTTTTAGGACTTGTTGGTATGTTTGGTTGAATTCCTGGGGGCCTCAGGTTGTTTTCGGATGGCTAACAGATTGAAAATGGAACTTAGTGCATTGCTGAAGCTGGGACTCTTCTAGTGTGATCGCACCTGCAAAGGATTGGCCGCAGGTGTGATGCTATAGATGCAGCTAGATTTGCTCAGGTGCGGAGCTGGGCTGGCCTGGGGCAGGACGTATGTGCGAGGGAGTAATCGCATCTGCGAGTCCACAGATGCGGAGTTGAGGGTTGAGGTATGTTTTCGCAGAAGCGGATATTGGGCCGCAGAAGCGCCTCCGCATGTGTGGAACCTGGAGCGCAGATATGGACCCTAGGAATTTAAGTTATTTCTGCAAAAGCGGAGGATTTTATTGTAAAAATGGTTCTGTATGTGCAGTTATTTGGTCGCAGGTGCGAAACGCTTGGGCAATGTTTTATAAACAAGGGTTCCGAGATTTTTCACCATTTTAAACATTTCAAGCTCAGGATTTGGTGATTCTTGAGAGGATTTTCGGGGAATTTCTTGAGATAAGTCACTTGTGGTCTAATTTATTCAATAATTGTGTTTCCCCATTGATTTTTCCACCTAGCGTGTGTGTATTTATGGTGGAATTTGGGAGTTTGAGGCTAGAGATTAGGAGAGTTTGATTTGGAAATTTGGATGGCGATTTGGTGTCGGATTTTGTTAAATTTGTATGGTTGGACTCGTGGTTGAATGGGATTTCGGGTTTTGTAACTTTTATCGGATTTTGAGACGGTTTTTGAGTCAGCTTTTGACTTTTGATTAATAACTTAGTATTTCCTAATGGAATTGATTCCTTTAGCCCGTAGTGATCGTATCGCATTGTTTGCGGCTAGATTCTAGGCATTCGGATGTTGTTTCACGAGGCAATGGTGTGTTGGAGTAGAGATTTACTCGGACTGGGGTAAGTAATACTTCTGAACTTGGCCTTGAGGGTTCAAAACCCCAAATTATGTGTTATATAATTGGTGTTGAGGTGACGCACATGCCAAGTGACGGGTGTGTGGGCGTGCACCGTAAGAACTGTGACCTGGTCGATTCCACGGAACTATGTAATGGATTTATCTTGTCGATATCCATGTTTTCATTATGTGATAAAGTAATTGAGCGTCCAATCATGCTAGAAATCATGTTTAGGCTATATGCTGGTATTATTGGGACCCATAGTAGTCGTTTCTTGCTGTTGACTTGTTTATTATATTGAAACTTCGTACTCAATCATATTTATTCATTGCATATCATATCTCAGTCTTCGTTGCTATTTATTGCTATATCATATCATCATTTTCGGGCTAGTTACATGACATTGTGAGCCTGAGAGAGAGAGAGAGACTGGAGAGATTGATGACTGAGTGAGGTCGATGGCCTGATTGAGAGTGACAGTTATGGGATCCGGTTGTACGCCGTTGCATATTTTATTATACCTGGATCTGGCTTGTTGTAGTGCTTGGGTAGAAGGAGCCCATCTGGAGTCTGTATACACCCCCAGTGAGCGCAGTTGATTTATATTGAGGGATGGATCTTCCCTGGACATGGATCTTGTCCGAATCATTTATATTAGGGGATGTATGACTGGGCTAGATTGGCCTATACAATATTGAGCGATTGACTGTTAGTCGATGTATATATATACATGGGATGGATCTTCCCTAGGCTGGATTGGCCATATACAGTACTGAGTGATTGAGTATTCTAAGAGTGTGAGCACACGAGGCTTTCAGCGTAGTGCATCGCATATATCATGTGCATGGGCATGTAGACGTAGAGAGTTCATGCTCCTCATATCATTCAGAATTGATCTATTTTTACTTGAATTGAGTTTAATTGTTGAATTTGAAAGCATACCTACTTTTCTGTACTATTATTTCTATATTGAATTGTACCTGCTAAATTTATCACTACCTTTCAGTCCAAAGCTTAGATTTGTTACTTATTGAGTTAGTTGTACTCACGCTACACCCTGCACCTCGTGTGCAGATCCAGGTGCTTCCGGTCACGACGGCTGCGGAGTTGTGGAGTCTGAATTTTCGGAGGCTATCGAGGTAGCTGCTTGGCATTTGCAGACCTTGACTCTCCTCTCTTATCTTTTATGTTATGTTTCAGTTTTATTCTCTAGACGATCTATTAGACTATATCTCTATGTATATGCTTATGTACTCGGTGATGCCGACTTTAGGAGAGATTTTATATTGAGTTATGAGTTCTTGTATTGTTTTAAAAAGGTTTTCCTTAAATTTAACTGCTTCCATATCTTTCAAAGCTTTAGAATATTGGGAATTTCTAAGTAGTCGGCTTGCCTAGTTCTATGATAGGCGCCATCACGACGGGTTGGTTTTGGGTCGTGACAAGGAACAAGTTAAATAGTCAAGGAAATAAAGCTAGAGTGGTTGTACAGAGTTACAATCAAGAAGAAAAGATTGACTACGATGAAATGTTTGCTCATATGGCTAGGATGGAGGCAATTCACATGCTCATTGCCTTTGCATCATACAAGGGTTTCAAACTGTATCAAATGGATGTAAAAAGTACCTTCCTAAATGGGTACTTGAAAGAGGAAGTGTTTGTGCAACAATCTCCAGGTTTTGAAAGTCATGATTTTTCATATCATGTGTACAAACTGGACAAGGCATTGTGTGGCTTAAAACATACTCCAAAGGAAAACGAAAGACTGTCAAAATTTCTCCTGGAGAATGGGTTCTCACGAGGCAAAATTGATAACACACTATTTTTATTAAAGAGTGGCAAGAACCTGCTGATAGTGCAAATATATGTTGATGACATCATTTTTGGAGCCACGAACAAATTTATGTGCAATGCATTTGCTGAACTCATGGAAAGTGAATTTAAAATGAGTATAATGGGAGAATTAAACTTCTTCTTTGGGTTCCAAGTCAAGCAGACAGAAAAGGGAACTATGATACACTAATAGAAGTACGTCAATGAGCTACTCAAAAGGTTTGATATGGACAATGCTAAAACAATTGAAACTCCAATTGCTACTGCAATCAGGTTGGATATCGATAAATCTGGAACACCTGTTGATGAAAAGAAGTGTAGAGGTATGATTTCTTCCTTGATCTACTTGACCGCAAGTAGGCCTGATATTGTGTATAGTGTGGGGTTGTGGGCAAAATTCCAATCCAATTCAAAGTAATCACACTTGAAGGCCGTTAAAAGAATCTTGAAATACCTCAAGAGTACTCAAGACCTGGTTCTTTGGTACCCAATTGGAGACTCATTCGAATTGATTGGATATGCAGACACCAACTATGCTGGTACTTGGTGGACAGGAAGAGCACATTAGGAATAGCCTATTTTCTTGGATCACGTTTAATATCATGGGTATCTAAGAAACAAAATTGTGTGGCTATATCAACTGCTGGACCTGAGTATGTAGTTGTTGTATCATGCTATGCTCAACTGCTATAGATCAAGTAATAACTGGAATACTATGGATGATAATTGAAAAGGTTCCCATATGTTGTGACAATACAAGTGTTATGAATATAGCCAAAAATACGGTCCACCACAAGAGAACCAAACATATTGATGTGAGGCATCAATTCTTGAGAGACAATGTAAAAAAAGGTCATATCAGTGTGGAGTTTTGCAAGACAGAAGATCAAATTGCTGACATATTTATCAAAGCTTTGAGCATGGATCACTTTGAAAGAAACCGCTCGGAGATTGGTTTGATCAAGATGGACTAGGATACTCTTGACTTCCCTCAATGACTGGCTATGTTTTAATAATCTGTTCAGTGAGTAAATGTGTTGAATAATATCTAACTCAGTTATATTGTAACAGGTATACATGCATGCATGACGTGGATTCTAAGGCATGGATGAGTAATCTGATGATAAAAGTCTGGACAAGAAAAGGTTTCACAGCCAACATTGAGGAAATAAGTCAAAGAACCCGGTTGTTTGACACCCAGGTATGTACCCCCTATCCAATTGATTGTTATACTTAATCGTTAAACTACTACATCATTTAAACCAGGTTCCTACCAATTTTGCACTCCATGAACCAATCCTTATAACCCTAGTAATTAAAAGTGGATCAGGTTCCAAAACCGTCAAGTCATAGGGCAATCATGATTAAATCCTCGTTCGCATGCAATCAGGACTAGTTTCCTAAACTACCTGCACATGTCTTTGCCGCCAATTAAATTACCTAACCGACACTTTTTTACAATTTCAAAATTATGACAGTTACCCTTTCTCTCCCATTTAGAACCATATTAGTATCAATTAAAAGAAAAAATCAAGACCAATAAATTGTCAAATTATCCACTATAAAACCTTTTCTTCTCTCCATTCCCCCCATTTTGATCAAAATGAGTAAAAGAAGTTCCAGTTTCTGAACAAAAAAAAACCCTAGTTCTCGTCTTCCTGTATAATCACAAAATCTCACTACAATGGCAAACTCACCTAGTAAGATTATCTCTGAAATCACCACCGAAAACCCAAATCCTAACCCCACTATAACTGTTTCCACAACTATCAAAGCCCAGTCTATCCAAGAACTAACCTCTCCATCAAAAGCCGCAAAATCCTTCACTGGGTTAGTTGACTATTCTGACGAAGAAGAGAGTGAAGGTTTTGAGAAAGGAAATCAAGTTGTAGAGGAGCCACAAATTGAGGGGGGAGCAAAGATCGATTGTGAGAATGAGGTTGGCATTGTATAAGCAGAAGCGGTTACTAGTGAAAAATCGAATGTGGAAGGTAATGTTGGGATTCAAGAATAAGAAATAGTGGTAGCTAGTGATATGATCACAGAAAATGAGGGTGACAATGCTGATGATGTGTGTAATGATACACCGGAGGAGGTAGTGGGAGGTCTAAGGGTGGACACACTTGTTCCTTTTCCAACTCCCTGTCATGTACGGTGAAGAAATGCTTCATTTTTACATGAATTTCAAAGTACTGGAGAATGACAATGAGTACTAAAGTTATGGGAGTGAACCTGCTTCTTGATGCTAAGATACTGGGAGAAATTTTGAATGTGCCAATGGAAGAGTTTGATACTTACGTGAAGTGTGAGTGGACTGAGTTGGGGGAAAAGTAAGACGCCATGTACTTGACCAACAAGTACACTCAGAAAAGGGAAAATGTGATTGCTAGAAAGGTAGGAAAAGGGGAGATGAAACTAGTTCACAAGCTGTTATTTGAGTTTGTGAATAAATGTTTATTGTCTTATTCTAAAAGGAGGCATGATGCAACCTACCTTGATTTGTAATGGAGGTTCTTTATCAGAGGTGTGAGTGGCATTCAGTTGAAGACAAGTTGCGGGAATCGAGGCTACATTGATTTGGGCATGTAAGGAGGAGAGACATAGATGCCCCGGTCAGGAGGTGTGAGAGGTTGACTATGGAGGGCTTGATGAAGGGCAGGGGTAGGCCAAAAAGGTATTGGGGATAGGTAATTAGGCAGGACATATCGGTGCTTCACCAAACCGAAGACATGACTAGATATAGGAAGGTATGGAGGTCGAGGATTAAGGTGGTGGGTTGATAGATAGTTGCGAGTTTCTCATTGATTTACTAGTAGTACTAGTGATATTATTGTTGTTGGTTAAAAGATACTATGGTGACAATGTTTGGGATCAGAATAGGCTAAATCAACCTCCCATCTCTAATGTTGAAGCATATGGCAAGGGTTACTGATCAAGAAAGAAATACTCATGTTTTGCTCTATGGGTTTCTGTTGACTAGGGTGTTTGAGCACTTTAAGGTTACCCTCAGAGGTCCTAAAAGGGGAACAAAGGACATATTTGAATAGAAGACCCTGGGGGAACGTGACTGTATTGCCCGACCACCTGAATCAAAAGCAAAAGCATGGTCACTAACCTACTTAAGGAATTAGCTACTGTCAATAAGGAAAAGAAAAAGGTGAAAGAAGAGATTGCCTCCCTGAAGGAGCAAAACAGGAGGCTGGATGAGGAGAATAAGAAGGAGCAAGAAACCTCTGCTGCTAAAATTGAAAGGCTTCTGGGCTAATCCAAGGAGAACCCTCCTTTACTAAAGAACATGGTCCTCAGTCCTCTTAGGTCCCTAGTTCACCCTTAGTCAATTCCCTGTCCGACATCCCCTCTATGACCACTATTTGGAGTTTTTTTTGTTTGATGTTGTTGGAAATCTGACGGGTTTGTTCAATCGTCTTTTGATTTGGGCCTTTTAGGGAATAATGTGGTACATGGCTTAATAATTGTCAATCTATAAAATTTCCTATCTTTTGTCAAATTTTATGTGTCTAGGCTGACTTTTACTTGATTATTCATGTATTCTCCTGATGATATGTATATGTTAATGTAACCCCAACGGCCATGAGTTTTACATTGCTGCATTCTGTCACTGAACTTACTGACTTGTTATTTTTTTTATGATGGAAAAATGGAGAAGTTAGGTGTGTGCGTAATATATAAACCTAGTTCTTGAATGTCACTTGGACTAATAAGAGAATATACTGTTGATTTGTTCTTGATTTTTCTGTTTGCAGGTTCTATAACAAATTATGCCTAGCCATCTTTAGGGCTGCGATGAATGGAAGGCGAGTCCTTTACACGTGTGAAAATATGGACAAACTGGAGAAGAGTGATGTGAATGAAACTGGTTCTTGTGCTGAAAATTGATGAAATTGGAGCAAACAGTTGACTGATTCGCAGAGGGGTTTGTCATCATCAAAAAGGAAGAATTTTTTGAGTTGAGCATATATTATGTTTCGATGATTAACAAACCTTGTCTGAGAACCACGTTTTATGATCCAGTTTCGTGTGATGCAAGACTGTTGTGCAGATAAGACAAGATAAACAAGTTGAAAGTTAAGTGAACCAGGTTTGCAGCTAGCTGAAGAAAGCAAGTCAGACGTAAAAAGCCAGCATTCCCATGCGAATAAGGATTCCTAGAAGATCCTATCTGTGTCCAAAAAGGAATACGCATCTGGGTGGACTTCATGTAATAAAAGGAATATGCATATTTAGAAATACTCGTGGGAAGAAAGAATATTGCAAAGTTGGAATCAAATAAGGAAACCAAGTCTAAATATGAGAAGATTTCCTTAACTGAAATATTCTAGTTTTTAGAGCATTCATTGAAGAAGAATTTCGGCCAACCTTGCACCTATAAAAGAAGACTTTTTGCCATAATTCAAGACTACCGCTATTGAGAGAAATTGTGAGAATACTTCTGACAATAACAGGCAAAGCAAAAAGGTACTTCTGAATATTCAACTCAATCAACTGAAGAACCAGTTTTTGAAGATGAAGTAGCTCGAGTTCTTTAGTTGTCAGATTGAGTCTAGTGTTCTGAATTGCAACCTATCTGCTTTCATAAAAATGTAATAATAGGTTATTGTTGAGACGCTATTTTTGTAAGCTTTCTGGGCTAGAGTTAGTTTGGGTAGGGGTTGCTACAATTAGGTTGATTTAGGGGTTAGAGTACTAGAGTTAGTCCCCTTGGTTATTGAGTTGTAACCTAAAACTGCTCTTTGAAGTTAGTGGAGATCTGCAAAAAATTCTACAGGGTAGCTAGGTCATGGTTTTTACTCCCTTGAGTAAGGAGGTTTTCCACGTAAAAATCTCTGTGTTGATTACTTTTTTGCAATTATTCTTGTTTGAGTATGTTCAAATAGTCAAAGAACCATGTTCTTTGAAAACGCGAAAATCAGGTAATACACAATTCAACCCCTTTTTGTCTGAGTATTAGTCTAAAATAATAACATTGTTCGTAATTGGTTAGTAATACATAGTAGTGTCTCGCATGAATTTACAGTAATACAGTTTATTGCCTTTTAATCAAATTAACCGTCTAGTTTTCTCGTTTAGTTCACTTTAAAAATAATTTATTCTTTAATACTTACATTCTATCGTCTAGGACTTCTCTTTCTTAACTCATCTCATGGAGCTTCTGTGAGGAATTCTCTCTCTCAAATCAATCGATTGAGTCACTCATATTGGTTTAGTTCCACACATATTGAAAAATTGAGCCTAATGTGTCTCTTTCTTTATATCCATTCCAATTGAGCCTCCATATGTAAAACCAAGAATTGGGATACACGTGCGGGAAGGTGTTAAATAATTGTATTGTTCCTCATTCAGTTTGCATGTAAAATGAAGAATTGAGTTACCTATCTATTTTCTTAAAGTTTTGAGTTAAATACATAGATTCTTACATGCTTTCACACGGGATAAAAATAAGTTAAGTCTGATATCTTCCAAAAAAAAAGACAGTTTACTCATTATTTAAAAATGGCATTGTACATTTCGTAGTAAGTTGTAACAAGGGAGTAGCAGACATCGTGGTAAACTGGTACTTTAATAATAATATGGTGATGTCTGCCGGTTTGACCATTAATAATATTTTATTTGTAAATACTGAAGTTCAATATTTGCAAATAATAGTTTGAACGTCATCAGTTTCAAATAGTACTAGACTTCAATATTTGAAATACTGGTGAAATGTTAATTTTATTTGAGGAGTATTACAATTAAAGTAATGAAAAATTTCATCGTGTATAGCTTTTTTTCCAAGTGAAATTTAAGTTCAAATGCAATTATAACTTTCAAATACTCTTTTTAACTCAAACATTAAATACTTTTCTTTTCAACATCAACTAAATATATCCAAAAGGAAATTCTGCATCTGATGCACTGTAGCTAGTCAGTAGCTCCAACATTAATATCCTGTGCATGCAAATGAGCTATCAAACAATATATGCAAGTCGAGGAAATTAAAATGATGAGTTATTCTTGTTGGTATTACTGTGTTTAAAATCAGAAAATCAGATAAGCAAACAAACGTTAGTTCAATAAATAAATCGTAAAATAATTCCGAGCTCACTGAATTCACAGTGTGTTCTTAAGGAATTTAATTCCCTCACTGTTGTCCAAGGTATACGGATTAATTCCTCCCAGGATAGAACGAAACAACTATTCTGTGATAGCGGCACTTCAAATCACAGAACTTCAGCGAACTCAACAAACGGAGCAAATCACACTTGACACTTATGTTTATTTAGAAATAATGCAACAATGTAGAAAAGAGGGGAGAAGATTTCAGATTTTCCATCTATAAAAAATGAGGCCAAGCCTCTAAATTTATAGACAATGAAAGGGTGAGATGAAGAGGTGCAATCCAAGAGGTGCCTCTTCCATTTCCCATTCACACCCCTTAATAAAAACGCAACAATCCCCCACATGAATGGGGAATGGACATATGTGAAAAACATGCATGAAAATAATGTGTGATTCGCAAGTAAGGATTAATCGCATCTGGATAAGTAGGTTTCCCTTTGAACTTTCCGTAGTGAACTTATGTCAGATATACTCGGTCAATCGGTAGATTTGATATCTTTGAACGAGCTTTGGTGTATACCTAGACAACCATAAGTCACACAATCAATCCTTAACCGTCTTTGGTTCTCACGGTTGTATTCGTTTCGGCCATGAACACCGCCTGGTTTCATGAGTAATTAGAGAATGGGCTTTTACTTTCATTCCCCTTAAAGCGGCTTACACTTCACACTCACATAGGTAATTTCTAAACGTGTAATCTTATAGACACACTATCTGGTCATATCCTGCCAGACTTTGCAAATCATTAAAAAGCTTTAAGCTTTATTGACTCATCAAAAATCCTTAATGCTTTACCTTGATTTCTGAACATTGTCTTCATCACGAGAATGAGTTTGAGTTATTTGACAATGTTGAACCGTCATTCATAACTTTGTTTGATCTCTTTGAACCTGGCTCTTGGGATCTCCGGTCTGCTAGGTAGAGTTACTGCCATGATGACTTGTCCTAGGCCTTAGCCCCATTCCCTTCGATGATCTTTCAACTGCCTCTCTAGATAGGCCTTTTGTAAGTGGATCCGACACGTTGTCTCTTGACTTTACGTAGTCAATCGTGATAATACCATTAGAGAGTAGTTGCCTAACGGTATTGTGTCTCCGTCTAATGTGATGAGATTTCTGTTATATATAACACTCTCTGTCCTGCCTATTGCCGCTTGACTATCACAATGTATACATATAGGTGCCAAATGTTTAGGCCAAAATGGAATATCTTCCAAGAAATTCCGGAGCTATTCAGCTTCTTCACCGACCTTGTCTAAGACTATAAACTCAGTCTCTAATGTAGAGAGTTCAATGCACATTTTTTGGATGATTTCTAAGACATCGCTCCTCCACCAACTGTTTAGAATTGGTTGAACCAGTGATCTAATTTACATCACTATACCCCTCTTATTATCGCGGGTTACTTATTGTAGTGAAAGCATAATTTGGAGTATATTTCAAATACTTCAAAACTCGTTTCATTGTCATGAGAGTTCAATGCAAACTTTCTTATGTTGTAGACTAATACGTCTCGACTTTCAATTGCATATCAGCTTATTGACTACACTTAATGTAGTAATAGTATATTATAACAAGAGCTGGAATGATTGGCATCGGTTGTGGCCATAACCTTTTAATATATATCACATTTCGCAATTATTCCGCCATTTTCAAGCATGTGTATACTATTTATTCATATATCTATATGATATGCAAATTATAGCACCTTCATTCATGAAACAAATTCAATTTGGAATGGATTTTGGTCACGTTCATCGGTTAGTTCACCTTATTATAGACCAACATATTAATACATTTGTTCATGAACAGTCATGTTTATACAAAACATGTAAACGCACTTTTTCATGAAAAGTCACAGCCTTCCAGGTGACACCGTTTCATAAAAGAGCTAAACATTATAAATGTTCAAGAAAGAACAAATCATTTCTGGAAAAGTATGTAAACAACTTTCGAATTTGTAGTTTCATCACTAAAACTGAACAAGTAATGAATTCACCTACTATCATATCAATATCTACTAAGGATTGGTGGGGTTCAAAAATTATATCATTTAGACATTACGTCTAACATTGGTTTTTGTCATGCATAAGCAAAAAAACCCCACATAATATTTCATCATCATATAATCCACCTACAATCAAATAATGACTATATGATTTGAAGTACTCTTAACGTAAACACATTTGTTTATACTCATTAATGCTGAAACCATTTGACAATATTATTTAGTCAAATCTCGCATGTCATTGTTTGGGTGCTTGTTTTAGTCCGTAAAGTGACTTAAGAAGTCGACACACCTTCTTTTCTTTTCCAAGAACTACGAACCCTTCAGGTTGTTCCATATAAATTTCTTCCTCCAAATCTCCATTTAAGAAGGTTGTCTTTACGTCCATCTGATGGATCTCAAGGCCATATACGGTGGCTAACGCTATTATCATCCAAATAGATGTAATTCTCGTTGCCGGTGAGTATGTGTCAAAGTAATCAAGACTTTCTCGTTGTCTTAATCCTTTGGCAATCAATCTTGCCTTATATTTGTCAAGAGTACCATCAGCTTTCATTTTCCTTCTGAAAATGCACTTAGAACCCAAAGGTTTATTTTCTGGAGGAAAATCAACCAATTCCCAAGTATAATTACTTAATATGAATTCTATTTCACTATTGACTGCCTCTTTCTAATATTGTGCTTCTGAGGAAGACAATGTTTCTTTAAAAGTTTGAGGCTCATTTTCCAACAAGAATGTCAGAAAATCCGATCCGAACAACTTTTCATGAAACAGTACAAAATTATTTGGGATATAACTAACTGTTCCACAATATACATATAAAATATCATTTTTATGATCTCAACATAATTTTCAAGTATTTAACGTAAGTCTAATGTCTTACTTTCTTGAAAATACCACGCATGCTACTAAATTGTATACCAACAAACAGATTTCATTTGGTAAACCGAATAACAAAATTATCCTTTAACCATGCATTATTTCTACTCATTAGCATGCTTAGAGAATATAATTTTGAGATCATTAAAAATAATTATCTCCTAATATTTGTAGAAACTGAATCCATAAATCATATAGGACAGAAAATTAATTAAAGATGAGTAAAGTAAAGAAATTTGGAACCCGATTTATCGTCAAACAGTTCCGATCACTCCAAGCAATGGCCGAAAAATCATGTCATTTGATGCGTTTGAAGATAACTTTTTATCAGTCAAATGGTGCTCAAGCGTGGATAGCTTTTGAGTGCATTGCTGTTTGTAACAAATATCCTTCCGAACAGTATTCGCACCTCACAAATTTTGGCTTTAAAATTCGACTCGTAATCGTTGTCTGAATTGGTTTTGCTTTCTTCTTTTTCCAATTTTCTCAAGTTGATGTTATCCTTTCTTGAGTTTCTCAATTTAACTTTGAGAAGATGCAACGATCAGCCGCATCGTTTGGTCCAAACTATTGTTCATCCTTTTGTTCTCAAGTTCTAGTCCTTAACCATAAAGGACAAATGTTCCTTGAAAGATTAATTATCCAAATGAAAGCCCCAAACAAACGATGAATGCACTGATCTGTTTTCCATTTTGAAATTTCTCCATTAATCATCCGCCAATAATTATCTTACTGGTTGTCTCCAACAAATACATGTTAAGACAAACACAATAAACAAACAAATTCCTTAAGATTGTTGGTATTACTGTGTTTAAAATCAGAAAATCAGATAAGCAAACAAATGTTAGTTCAATAAACAAATCGTAAAATAATTTCGAGCCCACTGAATTCATCGTGTGTCCTTAAGGAATTTAATCCCCTCATTGTTGCCCAAGGTATACGGATTAATTCCTCCCAGGATAGAACGGAATAATTATTCTCTGATAGTGGCACTTCAAATCACAGAAATTCAGCGAACTCAACAAACGGAGCAAATCACACCGGACACTTATATTTATTTAGAAAATAATGCAACAATGTAGAAAAGAGGGGAGAAGATTTTAGATTTTCCATCTATGAAAAATGAGGCCAAGCCTCTAAATTTATAGACAATGAAAGAGTGAGATGAAGAAGTGCAATCCAAGAAGTGCCTCTTCCATTTTCCATTCACACTCCTTAATAAAAACGCAACAATTCTTTGGGCAAGTTATATATTTGACCGGTCGGTATATATATATATATATTACTCACTATTATTTTTAAAAGCGACTATACTATGAAGTTCTTCCTTATTCTTTTACATTTTTACAACTCGCTTTTACTTCATGGCAACTAGATCCAAACAAACGTCGATGTTGAAGAAATTGGGCACTTCATTGCTCTTACTTATGGGCTGGGCCTTCTCTTAAGCTTTAGTGGGCAAAGATGGGCTGGCCCACGCAGCAATTCCGATATCACATTTTACTTTGGAATTTTTACATTCCTATACATTATATGAAATTATATTACCCTCTTTACTCAAGTTTTACTATAATTATATTTTATATACCTAATTATTATTTATGTACATTTTAAGAGAATTAATAATAATAATTAGTGTCCTAAAATTACTCTAACATATCTTCCACCCCCCACGTTTCTCTCTCCACATCCCACCCCTCTCCCCCGCGCATCTTGTACAAGAGAGCAGCAATTCCACCATTGACAACCATTAAAAAGCTTTGAAGCTTTGAATTCGAATTTGGGTTTTCAAAAAATATTGTTTGTTTGAATTGGATGTTGTTGCAAAGAATTGAGAATCCTCTCTACGTCTCTATCTATCTCTCAATCCCTAATTTCAGTAATGTAAAGCAAAGGAAAAGAGAGCAGCAATTCCACCATTGACATCCATTAAAAGCTTTGAAGCTTTGAATTCAAATTTGGGGTTTCAAAAATCATTATTTGTTTGGATTGGGCGTTGTTGCAAACAATTGGAAATGTGGTTTGGAGTTTATATCTTAATTTTGAGGGGTTTTGGTAAAGATTAGACTTGATTTTGGCTGAATTTCAGATTGAAACTCGAAGAAGAAGAAGAAGACGACGACATGACATACATTATACTGCAGAATTGTAGTAAAATTGTATTATGTTATTTATATATTTTTCTTTTATTTATTTAACTATTGTATGAAAGTTGAACAACATTGTACAAAAATTATATTTAAATTGTATGATATTGTAGTTGTATATAACTGAGTAGAAATAATGTATGAAAATTATAGATAAGTTGTAGATAAGTTGTATAATATATATTTAGTTGTATGAAATTTATTTTTAATATGTATAAATCAGATACAAAATATACAAAAGACATATTGTATAAAATTTGTATTTAAGTTGTATGTTACTGTAGTTGTATTTAACTTGATACAAATAATGTGTGAAAGTTATAGATAGGTTGTAGTTAAGTTATAGATAAATTGTATAATATATAATTAGTTGTATAAAATTTATTTTTACTATGTATAAATCAGATACAAAGTATACAAAGGACATATTGTATAAATTTTGTATAAAATGTGTATTTAAGCGGTATGACATTGTAGTTGTACATAATTGGGTAGAAATAATATATGAATATTGCAGATAAATTGTAAACACAAGCAGTATGACATTTATGTAGAGAGTACATTGTGTAGAAACAGTCAATGTGTTATCATTAAACAATTGCACTTTCTCATACAAATCATTTTGGGAGGGTTATTGATTGAAAATTAGTGTTGAGTTGGGAAGTCTCGGGGAGGATTTTTGTTGGTCTTTCGTATTAATTAGCAGCACGGAGAGTCTATTAAGCATTTTTTCTTTCCATTTCAGATTTGATATTTTGAAGTACCCGTTAGAAATTTGAAGCATAAAAAATTATGATGATTACTAGAATTTTTACCTATAATGCTGAAAAATTAAATTATGGTGATTTTAAAAAAAATTAACGAGCGAACTGTAAAATTTTGGTGGGATTTTTTCTCCAAACTTTTGTTACCGGGGTCAAAAAATCAATAATGACAACATAGTTTCTTATTTCTGTCATTCTCCCCAGCATGAATTGGTTCTCTGATTTTGTTCATACCACCATACTGGACATCGTGGAATATCTACGGTCCATCTTTTATCAGCTTCTTTTATTGGTTAGTGAAATAAGGAGACTTGGCTAAGTAGACATACTGGTTAAACTTTAGGAAATGAGATTTTTTCTTGGATCAAACAAAGTCATGCAGGAAGCACTTGGGCGGTCAGTCTCCGATGAGATTAGACCTGGTTTTCATAAGATTTTAATATTTTGGAGAGAAAAGGGGAGAGAAGAGGGGAGAGAGGAGAGAAAAAAGGAAAATGGTGTAACTAAATCCCTTGATTGAAAGCCTTAATAATGGATTGAGAGCCTTTTAAGGTGGAATGCATATAATTTATAAACAAAACTTGTTTATGCAAGGTAATTAGCTAAACATGAACATTAAGGGTAATAAAGTTTCAAATAGTATAGGAATGAAAAAAATCCTTTTTACTTTGCCGGCATTCAGGGTGGAAATTACGTTGGAGGACCCTTTTTAGGACCGCCATTTAAATTTTGACCTCGGTCAAACAGGTCTTCAAAAATAGCACTCCACCAGAATTTTGAAAATATGATGATTAGAATTTTGGGAAGTGATTTTGGCAATTGCCAGAATTTGAAGCACCGTAATGCCGAATATTCTGGTGAATTTGTGATAAAATCTTGACGGTCACCAGATTTTTTCAATGTTGTGGTTGAAAATTTTGATAATTGTAGGATTTTGCCATAAAATTTGACAATCGTCGTAATTTGCTGAAATTCTGGCAAACGTACTTTAAAATCTGGCGTCAGACTATTTTCTCAAAACTTCTATTACATGGGTCAAAAAATCAAATAGTGACACAAAAATATCATATTTTGTTATTCTCCTTACTTCAAGTGTATCACGTCTGTGTCTAGTTGATCTGAACTGAGCTGAATGCAAATTAATCGACTTTTATGCTATCACGTGTGCATCTACAAAACAACCTATAGAAAATATTGCTCTGTACAAATTATAAAAGCTGATGATTAGGAAACCCATATAAAAATTCAGAATTTTTTTTCTTTTTTTGAGAATTGGATGGAAGGGGTTGTTGTGACTAACTTTTAGATAATTTCTTGTGAATTTCTTCAGGAATATAAAGTACTATTATACTTTTGTTCAGTTATTTAATTAATTTTATACTTTTAAGAAAATGATATTTTTATCCAAAATATGTCATCTCATTTTCAATTTACCCTGAACCCAATATATAGTTCAATGGTTAAAACTTCACAATGTGAATAGCCGTGTAACTAGGTGGAATTCCAATAGTTTTTTTGGCAATTGTTTGCTCTGATCGGATCTCCATCATTCCTCATTAACTTTAAGGGGAAAAAATTCTAGTTTTATTGTAGGCAATATATTACTTTATTGAAAAATCTCTGGTGCACTTTTGATATTCGACTCCAATTGGTGCACCGATTCAATACTCTGAAGCAGAGGCGGAGCCAGGATTTGAAGCTTATGGGTTCGGGGTTTTAGTCCTTTTAAGTTATTGGGTTCTAAATTAATAATTTGTACATATTCAATGAATTTTTTAAGACAATACATGAATTGGACCAAAGCAATTGGGTTCGGCCGAATCCGTACTCGATGGACTAGCTACGCCCCTGCTCTGAAGTGTACATTTATCCACCCATTTACTCTCCTCCAAACTTAAGTGTCAAATTTTGTCAGCGGCAAGATTCAAACTCTAGCAAATCTCACTTCTGCCTAATCAAATTTGCATAGTTTAATGTAATTAATGCACGTACCTTTCGTAGATTATGCAAAACACGTAAATCATGCATGTGTCTAATACCAAAAGAGTGTATTTATTATATGATGAAGTAAGATAATATGCAACTTTCTTTGACAAAACCTTAATCGACTAGACCAAATCAAGAACCCCAGCTAACCAAGCAATATATTATGATGTTCCCAAAAACAAGATCAAACAGACAGACATGACCTTTGCTGAAACGCCATTGGTTGAAATGACAAAAAGAAAAATGAGGAAACAAATAGAAAAGAAGCATTCACATTTAGTACTATAATAATTTAATGCTAGAGACAGACAGACATGACCGAGACTCCACCAAGTCAAAGATATAATATGGCTCGTGAGATTTTGCCTAGCTTCTAGCATCATGACCTAAAATATTGAAAGGCTTATAAAAGATGATTGTATATGACACCATTATAAAAGGTCCCTTTATACTTTCTGATTTTTGCTAATAATTGAAGCAAAATAAATCATTTGCAAAGGTTTTAAACTAATAATGATGTTCTGTGATGACCTTACTTGTTTTAGAAATAAATTCTATGTTCCGAGGCCTTAAAAATCTCTTTCTGTCTCACCTCGATTTGCGTGCGCAGTCCGGGAGCGAAGTCG
This sequence comes from Nicotiana sylvestris, assembly GCF_000393655.2. NCBI lineage: Eukaryota > Viridiplantae > Streptophyta > Magnoliopsida > Solanales > Solanaceae > Nicotiana > Nicotiana sylvestris. The sequence goes on along the minus strand of NC_091062.1, from coordinate 134,130,977 downwards.
AAAAGCCATTATGTGAAAATCTGTGAAAAACGATAAATTTTGCCTTTAAAATGAATTTAAGTTGACTTCGGTCAACATTTTGGGTAAACGGACCCGGACCCGTGATTTGACGGTCCCGGAGGGTCCGTAGGAAAATATGGGACTTGGGCGTATGCCCGGAATCGAATTCCGAGGTCCCAATCCCGAGAAATGAATTTTTAAAGAAAATTATTTTCTAGAATATATATGAGTTTTTGGAAATGAAATATGTTTGAATTTGATAGTATCGAGCCCGTATTTTGGTTCCGGAGCCCGGTACAAGTTCGAAATAATAATTTGGTTGAATCTGTAAAATTTGTTAAAGATCGGGATTGGTTTGGTATAAAACGGACTTAAAGTTGAGATTTTGAAATTTTGGGTTTTCTTGGATGATTTCATGAGTTTGGGGTTCAATTCATAATTATTGATGTTATTTTGGTAATTTGATTGCACAAGCAAGTCCGTATGATGTTTTTAGGTTGGTGTGCATGTTAGGTTTGGAGCCCCGAGGGCTCGGGTGAGTTTTGGATAGGCCACGAAGTGGAATTGAACTTAGGAAGTTGCAAGTTTTCAGCTGGTATGTTGCAGGTCTACAGGCTTCGCAACGCAAATGCGATATCCGACCTGGGCTGCCTTGGTCACAATGCGACTTCTTTATCGCAAATGCGGCATCGCATTTGCGAATGGTCCCTCGCAAATGCGAAGGTGACTGGAAATAAGCTGGGTCGCAAATGCGACAAAAGCTTCGCATTTGCGAAGTTAGCAGTCTGAGGGGTTCGCAATTGCGACACTTGCAACCTGCAAAATCATAACTTAGACGTATTTCAACCATTTTTCAAACCCTTTCACAACCAAAACACTCTTAGGCGATTTTTCAAAGACAAATATTCTTCCAAATCGATTGTAAGTCATTTCTAACTCGGTTTCTTCAATCTTTAACATCTTTTCTTATGATTTCAACTCAAATCAAAGGTTTTCATGAGGGAAATTGGGTGTTTTGGGTAGAACCTAGGTTTTTCAAATTTTGGGGATTTGGATCTCGATTGAGGTTTGATTTCAAAACAAATTGTATATTTGGGTTCGTGGGGGAATGAGTGATCGGGTTTTGGTTCGAACCTCGGGCTTTGACTATGTGGGCCCGGGGGCAATTTTTGACTTTTTGGGAAAACTTTAGAAAACCTATTTTCATGCATTGGAATTGATTCATTTAGCATTTATTGATGTAGTTAAGTAACTTGTGGCTAGATACGAGCGAATTGGTGGTGGAATCAAGAGGTAAAGCGATAGTTGAGACTTGAATTGTGTTCGTGGCATCGAGGTAAGTGTTTGATATAACCTTAGCTTGAGGGATTAAGAGTTGTGTCCTATTTGCTATGTGTTATTTGTTGAGTACGACGTATAAACATGGTGACGAGTATCTATACGTTGGTGTCAAGCATGCCCGTGAGTCTTATACTATGATCAACGTGACTTCGTTTGTATTGTTCCTGCCTTATGTGATAATTTCTATTGTTGAGCAAAGCTTGTGGAAGTGATAGTGGTATTTGAATATTGAAGAGCGTTTGCTTAAGTTGTATAATGAATTGTGGAAGTATAATTGGCAATTGAACCTTATTGAGCATTGACTCAAGTTGTGAAGTGAGTTGTGAAGTAAATGTGAAAAAGAGAAGAGGATTAATATATTGTCTCCCTTGCCGGGATGTTGTTGCTTTTAATGTTATCTCCCTTGTCGGGATATTGATGTTTTTGATATTGTTCCCTTGCCGGGATTTGATTGTTGAACTATTGTTCCGTTGCCGGGATTTTTGTTACATCCTATGTTTTCGTATGTTAGAGTATCCGTAAGTCAATTGATGTAAGCTCAAAAATGAGATCAACTTTGAAAGTACATAAAGTAAGTTAATCCTTTTATAATGGAGGTTACAAATCTTTATGATCATGAATAACGAGTACCAAAAGGGTTGGAAAGCTTAGGCGCTAAATGAATTAAAGAAAATAAGTTTCGTCGAATGTCGACAAGTTTGGAATGTTATAACCTATACTTTTGGGGTGAGACAAGGGTGATTAACATGATGATGAGGTTATGTTATGAGTTAGCTTAGTCGTATGATAGTCGTATGTTATGTTTTTAAGTCAAGCAAGTTGTGGAACAAAAGTTGGAAAAGGTCATCACAAGTTACATTCAAAAATGAGTTGAAACTTAGGTTAAATGTAGCTGAGAGGCCTCAACTAAGTCGGTCAAGAGGGGACTTTTAAGGGATTATAAACTCAGTTATTTCACCTATCTTTCAGACCAAGAAAACCTAATTGAACCCCTGCAACGCCTCCCCAAAAATCCCACACAAACCCTAGGGTATTCCGGGTGTTACGACGCGATTCTAGTGCTGAAAAGTCCGGACAGCTTGCTAGTTTCTCTTTCTCCTTCTTGTAGCCGTGTTGAGGAACTTATTTTTGATGAAAAGGGACCAGGTTTCGTGGGTTATACTCAGTACAAGGTAAGTTTATGCTTCTCCTTCCATTATCTATGCGTTTGCGAGTTGTAACTCGATCGTAAAGAATAGACCTAGCTAGTTTCGAAAGAATGGTATGTTGTTTGTTCTTGTGTAATGGTTGGCTGGTTGTAAACTTATTTTTAAGTTGAATTCATGGCTGGTTTATTGTATAAGAGGTATAATGATGTACTTTTGGTTGTATTTCCCAATTTGAAAGAAAAGACAAGTCGAAACGTGTTTAAGTAAACTGAAAAATTATTTTTGAGTTGATGAACTTGTGAGAATATTTTTGGGCTGTTTCGTGTTGGTATTGGGTTGTCTCTTTTACTTCTATTTTTATGGAGTTGAGAGGAGGAAGGTTGTGGAGAAACACCACATAATGGCAAGGTTGTTTGTTGGTCGTTCGTCGTAACATTTTCGGGTTGGTTGACACTATTATGGTTGTCGTGTTGTGTATGAAGTGATAGGGGTATGTTGGGCTGTTTGTGATTGTTTTGACTAGTGTGAAGTCATATATATAGGGGAGGTTCTGTCCGTTTCATTGTAAAATAGGTTGTGGTCGATACATAATAGTTACGACGCTTAAACGATAACGAGAGTGTCATTTCTCTTATTGTAGACTAAGGAGCCGTGAAATTGCATAGCTTGAGGTTGGGAAGAATATACAAGGTATGTTAAGGCACTTACTTCTTTCTTTTGGCATGATCTAAAGTGACATGAACATAAACGGTACGCTAATTCATAACGGATCTACTCCTAGAAACTAAGGTTGTCCATGTTGTTCTTTCCTTATAAAGTTATTCTAAACAAGTGTGTATGATCCTTAAATCCCACTAAGGTTCATATTGATGGTAGGGATGTCCATAATGTTAATCGAAGGTGCAATGACCTTACATCACTCCGAAAGGGTTAGAACGTGATTCCATGAGTCGAGCATGCATTATATATATGTATCTATTTTACTCTACCGAGCCGCGCTATAGTCGGCCGGGTATGGCACCTATTGTGCAACCACTGATCAGTTGGGTTTACCGAGCTCCACGTGGCCGGGTACGATTCTACCGAGCCTTATGATGACCGAGTACGTTTTTACCGAGTCCTTTTTTAGGCCGGGTATGATATGATGATGATGATGCCCAAAGAGGCGAATGTTTTAAAAAGTTCATGTATATATATGTATTATGCATTTCATGTCAGTAGCCCCAGAGGCACTTAGATGTTACAGGTTGTATCTCCTCTATCTCTTCTTACATTACTGTTCTTGTTTATACTTTCCTGCCGTACATACTCGGTACTTTATTCGTACTGACATCCCTTTTGCCTGGGGATGCTGCGTGTCATGCTCGCAGGTCCCGATTGATAGGTTGACAGTCCTCCTAGTAGGCTATCAGCTCAGTGAAGGTGTTGGTGCATTCCACTTGCTCCGGAGTTGCCTAGTTGGTCAGTATGCTTTGGATATGTATTGATTGGTATGGCGGGGCTCTGTCCCGATCTTTATGATTTTATGTACTCTTAGAGGCTTGTAGACAGATGTCAGGTGTAGGGACACTTGTATGGCCTTGTCGGCCTATGTTTTGAGTTTACAAATGGTCATGTCGACCTTATAGGCCCGTATGTCACATATGTAAGTTTGTATATCATTTTGGGTCTTCATATGTTGAGTATTCCCTTATGTTTTATTCTTGTTATCTCATGACCGGTTTTCTGGCTCATTTACTCATGATAGTATGATAAGAAAGATATGTTACGTTGGTACTCGGTTGAGTAAAGCACCGGGTGCCCGTCGGGGCCCTCTGATTCGAGTCGTGACAAAAGTGGTATCAGAGCAGTTCTGTCCTAGGGATTCTACAAGCCGTGTCTAGTAGAGTCTTCTTTATTGGTGTGTAGTGCACCACACTTATAAGCAGGAGGCTACAGGGCATTTAGGACTATCACTCTTTCTTCTTATTCTAGATCGTGTGGTAGAGCTCTGTTGTAAGAATTCAAACTCCTACATTTGACTTTAGTCGTAATACAACGATATCTACATTTAAAAAGATGGTTGGTAAAAGATTTTATGTGGCTGTGAAAGAGTTGAGTTAGAGGAGCTCGATTTTGCATGATGCATATGATGGGTAAATATAAGGTCTTCAGTATATCATGTGTGTACTAAGAAGTGTAAGCTTCTCGATAAGGAGCCTTAAGGCAAAGAATATTTATCCACCCTTAAAGGCAATGAAAGATTCAAAAGATAGATACAAGCTTTAACAAGTAAAAGGAGCAAGATGGGAAGGGTACAAGGCACCTAGTTAATAAAGATTATCGGTATTTTCATCTCCGGCAGAAAAATATAAGCATTGTAAGTTACCCTCAATAGTAACTGAGGTATGTATAATTTACCATACCCATCTCAGTTATACCATATTGGGGGCTAACATGTGTAGATTAAGAAAATGACGAGATATCAGGATCCGGTTGGGGTTAGGATAACCCATAATGGTGAATTGATTGTTTGTGTTAGTTGACAATTTCTGAAGCATAATGCAAATGTGCTAATAAATCTCTTTGTGAGATACCCAGATGTCGCACTCTAAAATAGTACAGCTAGATATGAGTACTATAAAGATAGCCACTGGAAGCCTTGAAGGGATACATATTACCTTAGCATGGCTCGTGTCCCTAGGAAAGAGAATTTTAGGCATCCCGAAGAGCCAGTGAGATGAAGCAAGGGGAGCTAAAATCAAAAGAATGTCTTGTTGATGTTTTCAGAATAAAGTGATAGACATAAATGTTAGTAGGAAAATAAGAATAGAGTTAATGAAGAATTATGAGTAAGATGTCCACATGGATGACAACGGTGGAAAAAAATGATGATGAAAATGACAGAATTATAGAGTCTATAGTTAAGTGAAGGAAAAAGATGAGAGGTGACAGGCCTTGAAACAACAAAGGAGTATAGGCCATAAAGTCATATCTTCTTTTCGAGAAATAAGTTCGCAACTCTAACGCGATTACCAGCAGGAAAAGATATACCCCCAGAGTAGTAGAAATCAGTATGGGCTGGTAAACAAGATAAACTAAACGTGAACTAGGGACTAAATGATATGATAATAGTCGGCATCATGAGAATTTCAGAGGTTGCGTTCCGGCGATAATAGAATGGATGACAAAAGAATGCCTTTTAATGGTCATTCAGGAAGTCGCTTCCCTAAAGCAAGCAATATGAGCAAAGTTAAGCTTAAGGGACTATGTGCGCCAGTTACACTAAGTGCCATCCTCGCGAGCAAGGAATTTTATTATCCTTGGTACAAAAATCATTACCACAAGGCGAGTAAGGGTAATCGATGATGTGAAAAGACGTCAAATATATAGAGGTAAAATATCTATAGGTAGATCGTCGTAGCTCCAGCTCTTAGTACTCGTCTAAAGGGGGAATATGGAGTGATATGGCATGAAGTCAGAATTTAGTGGTTCTACTAATCACGGAGTGGTAGAAGAATAATGCGGTAATGTGAAAAAGGGATGAGATTGTACTTATTCAAAGCCTACAGATATGCTACGATATCAGTGCATTATACAAATATGACGTCAAGGAAAGGAAGTAAGGGTTCCTGCCCGAAATGTCATTGATAGACCAGAGGCCAGTGTATGAGGTAAGTTAAAACAAAGGAAATAACCCAAGAAAGATTACGCGGAAAATTGATGTGAGGATAGGCCAACGAGCATTTGGGATTTGATTAAGGAAGAGCCTAGTTATGGCTAAACAGGAGGTTATAGACGAGTCAACAGATCATGCAAGATAAACATAGTGAATCCTAATATAGTGAATTCAGTCTCGTAAATATGACATCATAAACCTTGAGAAATGATCAGATAGGAGTTGGGGTATTTAAAGGTATTGTATAAGTATTACGGGAATAATGGAGGGTGCCACTAAGGAGATAATCAAAATCTCATTTTACAAGTAATCCTACGAGCACAACGGCACAGAGGTATGTAAGTAAGGATGTTTGTAGGCGAGTAAGAATATCAAAAATTCCTTCGAGTATACAGTATAACAAGATCACAACTTTACAAGATCCAAAAGGTCTCCTAAGTACTACCACGAACGACTAGCTGAGGAAATAAGGAAGAAGGTTTCCACCTAAGCATAGTGACCTAAAAAGGAAATTATCTTTGATCTTGTAACAGCAGTCTCACTATAATATTGCATGCACTCCATAAGAAAGTGGCACCTATCATGGCTAATGAACAGAAAAAAAGGAAAAAAAACATCAAAGGTGATACTTGAGAGCATACGAGTTACAGGGAATTCTAGTGTTCGTGGGCACTATGATAAGCCAAGTATCCATGTAGCAAGTGGAAGAACGACCAGAAAAAGTAATTATTTACATTTAAAGACAACTAAGAATGCGCAAAAGGGAATCTAAGGTGCTAGCAAGTTAAAGGAAGGTTCTGAGTAGAATAAATAAATATGTGTAGGTCGCAAGCGAAAGTATAGTAGAGTGAAAAGATTTTGGGTAAATGTAAGTAAGGGTGAGAAAAGGTGAGTTAGAAGCTGATAAGAATAGGTAAGACCTCAGTATTAAGCCCATCAAACAAGAAAGCTGATGGTTTATATATGTTATAAAAGGCTCAGTATAGCTTGAATTAACACGGAGGAGTCTAAGACTAGGAGCATTTAGAAGAGATGGAATGCTCCTCTGGTCGTAATGTAAGGATGTAATAGTGGTAAATTATAAAAGGATGATATATAGGCCTTCATTTGAGTAATGATTCAAAGAGAAGAGATTTCATGGATGGCACGGGACTAGGATACCCCCGTAAGACGAATCATATTGGGATGTTATAAAATACGGTTATTGAAGTATAGTATTGTCCCTAGGTGGATTAGGAAAACCACTTCAAATGTTCCCCGATGAGACGTGAGACTTGTGGCAATGTATTACGTAAGAGGTTTCAAGTTATCAGTGGTGGATTATAGATTAACATTAAGGTAAATCAATAATAGATGGATAAAGATTCCAAAGTATGAGAGGAGATTATGATGTCATTCTTTAAATGAACAGTAATAAGGATTATACATATAGGATAAGCGGTGAGAGAGTAACCTGGAGTTGGGTAGCAGACCTCGGTAATAGTAAATCGAAGTAAGAGTTATTGTATAATATGACCTACCTAGTTGTATTAAAGCCATAAGCATAGATAACTGAGGCTATGAAACAAGATATAGCAAAAGTCGTAAGTTTAACAAAGTACTGAGTGAAGAACTTCAGTATACCCATAGATGCCCAGACGGACAACATATCAAGCTTTGTATATGTTTACAACGTGCTACCTAGAGATTGGATAAAAGCCGGAGAAAAAAAAACAGTCGCATAGGCGCACATACAAGGAAAAAGTTGTACAAGCTGCATGACAAAACGGAGCAACAGTTACGAGATTGGAAGGGGTCCGACCACATGTCGTGGTATGAGAAGGAGGACTAAAGGGGGAATACCCTAGACTTTGGATTTATTCAAAGAATAGTTGCCTACATGGCTAGAAGAATATTAAAGTGTTCACAATAGCTATGGGTTATGAAAATGATAAGTGGATCAGTCAACTTTCGAGGACGAATGTTCCAAAGGAGGGAATGATGTTACATCCTATGTTTTCGTATGTTAGAGTATCCGTAAGTCAATTGATGTAAGCTCAGAAATGAGATCAACTGTGAAAGTACATAAAGTAAGTTAATCCTTTTATAATGGAGGTTACAAATCTTTATGATCATGAATAATGAGTACCAAAAGGGTTGGAAAGCTTAGGCGCTAAATGAATTAAAGAAAATAAGTTTCGTCGAATGTCGACAAGTTTGGAATGTTATAACCTATACTTTTGGGGTGAGACAAGGGTGATTAACATGATGATGAGGTTATGTTATGAGTTAGTTTAGTCGTATGATAGTCGTGTGTTATATTTTTAAGTCAAGCATGTTGTGGAACAAAAGTTGGAAAAGGTCATCACAAGTTACATTCAAAAATGAGTTGAAACGTAGGTTAAATGTAGCTGAGCTTTTCTCCCAATATACTTTAAATCAAGGTATGATCTACATATTAAATTGAAGATCTATGAGTCTAGTTTTCAACTAATTAAACCGTTTATCAATACGATCTCGGAGTATAGAGATATTCGCATTTTCGCGAGACCGCGCAGCTAGTAGGTGACAAGTAGGTGCATCACCTACTTGCCAAAAAGAGAGGCCTCAACTAAGTCGGTCAAGAGGGGACTTTTAAGGGATTATAAACTCAGTTATTTCACCTATCTTTCAGACCAAGAAAACCTAATTGAACCCCTGCAACGCCTTTCCAAAAATCCCACACAAACCCTAGGGTATTCCGGGTGTTACGATGTGATTCTAGTGCTGAAAAGTCCGGACAGCTTGCTAGTTTCTCTTTCTCCTTCTTGTAGCCGTGTTGAGGAACTTATTTTTGATGAAAAAGGACCAGGTTTCGTGGGTTATACTCAGTACAAGGTAAGTTTATGCTTCTCCTTCCATTATCTATGCGTTTGCGAGTTGTAACTCGATCGTAAAGAATAGACCTAGCTAGTTTCGAAAGAATGGTATGTTGTTTGTTCTTGTGTAATGGTTGGCTGGTTGTAAACTTATTTTTAAGTTGAATTCATGGCTGGTTTATTGTATAAGAGGTATAATGATGTACTTTTGGTTGTATTTCCCAATTTGAAAGAAAAGACAAGTCGAAACGTGTTTAAGTAAACTGAAAAATTATTTTTGAGTTGATGAACTTGTGGGAATATTTTTGGGCTGTTTAGTGTTGGTATTGGATTGTCTCTTTTACTACTATTTTTATGGAGTTGAAAGGATTAAGGTTGTGGAGAAACACCACATAATGGCAAGGTTGTTTGTTGGTCGTTCGTCGTAACATTTTCGGGTTGGTTGACACTATTATGGTTGTCGTGTTGTGTATGAAGTGATAGGGGTATGTTGGGCTGTTTGTGATTGTTTTGACTAGTGTGAAGTCATATATATAGGGGAGGTTCTGTCCGTTTCATTGTAAAATAGGTTGTGGTGGATACATAATAGTTACGACGCTTAAACGATAACGAGAGTGTCATTTCTCTTATTGTAGACGAAGGAGCCGTGAAATTGCATAGCTTGAGGTTGGGAAGAATATACAAGGTATGTTAAGGCACTTACTTCTTTCTTTTGGCATGATCTAAAGTGACATGAACATAAACGGTACGCTAATTCATAACGGATCTACTCCTAGAAACTAAGGTTGTCCATGTTGTTCTTTCCTTATAAAGTTATTCTAAACAAGTGTGTATGATCCTTAAATCTCACTAAGGTTCATATTGATGGTAGGGATGTCCATAATGTTAATCGAAGGTGCAATGACCTTACATCACTCCGAAAGGGTTAGAACGTGATTCCATGAGTCGAGCATGCATTTTATATATGTATCTATTTTACTCTACCGAGCCGCGCTATAATCGGCCGGGTATGGCACCTATTGTGCAACCACTGATCAGTTGGGTTTACCGAGCTCCACGTGGCCGGGTACTATTCTACCGAGCCTTATGATGGCCGGGACGTTTTTACCGAGTCCTCTTTGAGGTCGGGTACGATATGATGATGATGATGCCCACAGAGGCGAATGTTTTAAAAAGTTCATGTATATATATGTATTATGCATTTCATGTCAGTAGCCCCCAGAGACACTCAGATGTTACAGGTTGTATCTCCTCTATCTCTCCTTACATTACTGTTCTTGTTTATGCTTTCCTGTCTTACATACTCGGTACTTTATTCGTACTGACATCCCTTTTGCCTGGGGATGCTGCGTGTCATGCCCGCAGGTCCCGATTGATAGGTTGACAGTCCTCCTAGTAGGCTATCAGCTCAGCGAAGGTGTTGGTGCACTCCACTTGCTCCGGAGTTGCCTAGTTGGTCAGTATGCTTTGGATATGTATTGATTGGTATGGCGGGGCCCTGTCCCGATCTTTATGATTTTATGTACTCTTAGAGGCTTGTAGACAGATGTCAGGTGTAGGGACACTTGTATGGCCTTGTCAGCCTATGTTTTGAGTTTACAAATGGTCATGTCGGCCTTATAGGCCCGTATGTCACATATGTAAGTTTGTATATCATTTTGGGTCTTCATATGTTGAGTATTCCCTTATGTTTTATTCTTGTTATCTCATGACCGATTTTCTGGCTCATTTACTCATGATAGTATGATAAGAAAGATATGTTACGTTGATACTCGGTTGAGTAAAGCACCGGGTGCCCGTCACGGCCCTCTGATTCGAGTCGTGACAATTTTATTGTAATTTTATTTATTTTCTTGCCCTTATTGCTTGTGATTGTTGTTTGGGTGAGGAAGATTGTTAAAGCACGAAGGGTGATGCTGTGCATTATTTTGGTGAAAGAGTGTTAAAGCACGAAGGGTGATGCCATGTATGATTTTGTGAGGAAGAGTGTAAAAGTACGAAGGGTGATGCTATGCCGCACGATGTACAATTCCGTGCTGATTATATTGATTTTATGGTGAGGACGAGAGTAAAAGCACGAAGGGTGATGCCATGCAGATTATCTTGATTCTTGTGGTGAGGGCGAGAGTAAAAGCACGAAGGGTGATGCCGTGCACTTGTTTGATTTCTGATTCTTGTGGTTAATTGAGTTATGGTGTTCCTTGTATTTACCTTCTGTCCTTCTGTTATCATTTGATGGTTCCCCGCAACATGTTTTCCTCTCCCATTCTAAACTGTACATTCCTGCTTTTATTTTTCGTTGTATATGATTTAACTGCACAGGTTTATTTGGTAATCTGGTCCTAGCCTCGTCACTACTTCGCCGAGGTTAGGCTAGGCACTTACCAGCACATGGGGTCGGTTGTGCTGATACTTCACTCTGCACTGTGTGCAGATCCGGTACTGGAGCATACAGACCGTAGCTTTGGGTTGCTGCCTTCAGTCCATTCGGAGATCCAAGGTAGTCCTGCAGGCGTCCGCAAGCCCTGGCGTCTCCCTCTATCCTTCCATCCTGTTTCATTTATGTATTTCAGAAACAGTGTCATATTTATTTTTCGGACCTTGTTTGTAGTATTCCTAGATCGTCTATGAAGTTGCGACACCAGTTCTAGGTAGTCTTTGTTTAAGAAATTGTATCGAAAATATTTAAATGGTTTTATTTTTTTCTTCCGCTTGTTTAAATTCCGCTGTTTATAAACTGTTGGTTCATAATTGTTAAAGGATTAAAAAATGGGAAAAAGGTAAATTGTTCAAACGGTTGGCTTGCCTAGCTTTTACTAGCAGGCACCATCACGACTCCCGAGGATGAGAAATCCGGGTCGTGACAGTTTCAATATTAAAAAAAACTAAAATTGAAAAAAAATTTGGTGTGGCTTTCTGTATTTGCAAAAATGATTAAGGGCCCGTTTGGCCATAAAATAAGATTTTTTTTTTTTTTTAAAAAAGATTTTATTTTTTTTCGGAATTAGTATTTGGCCATGAAATTTTCAAATTTCACTTGAAGTTGATTTCGGAATTTTTGAGGAATTTGAAAAACTCCAAAAAGTTATTTTTCAAAATTTTCACTTCAAAATACTCACAAAAATTTTAAAAATAGCTCCAAATTGTATTCATGTCCAAACACATCTCTAATTTTCAAATATTATTTAAAACTTGAATTTTTTTTTCACTTTTATTCGAAATTTCACAGTTTATATGTCTAAACGCCCACTAACTTTGTTGTTTGAAGTATTTGTAAAAGATTGAAAAACTTGTTTGAAGAGTACCTCAAGTGAAATAATAATTTTTGCTCGTACATTTTCTACAGTTTTTCCTAGTGAAATTTATATGTCCAGATAGTCTTTTCCAACTTCAATTTTTGCTACTTTTTTTTCCCAACTTCAACAAATTAATGTCCAAACACGTCCTTCAAGAATCTTGATATCGATTTCTTTAACGGTGATAAATAAAACAAAACAGAAAAAGGTTGGTTAATTTTTTAAAGTGGTGCTAACTGCCATATAAGGAAAAATGGGATAAGGCACTTGAAGGAGGAGGAAAATGACTCTAACTTTACTCTTTAGAAAAAGAATTAGTGAAATAAATGAGACCAGAGGTTATGGATAGAGAGCATATGGTTCTGTCCACTATCAATGCTAGCTTTATAACACAGCTCTCCACATCACCTCTTGGGCAGTTGGGCTCAGTCAGAATAATTCTTAGATGGAATAAGTATAAATCTTCAAAATATAAAGTTTAACATGCATTTTGAAATGTATTTCGAAAAAGGCGAGGGAGTCAGAATCTAAGAAAATACCATCACTAAAGATGGAATAAATTAATTTTTTAAGTACTTGTTTAACATGAGAATCTCTCAAGTAGTCCCCACTATGATCAAGAATAGAAATGGACAATAATGTATCCACTAGAATATATGTGTATTTGCGTCGAGTTTTAGCTACAGTTCAGCATAATTTAATTGCTTTGGTCAAAATTTTATTTTTGTATTAAGAAATTGATCACTATATATATAAAAAATAATTTATTCAAATGTCTTTTCTAAAGTCCAAAACTTATCAACTCAAAATTCTGGCTATGTCTTTACATAGTAGCATAGTATCAGGGCGGATTTAGGGGACGGCGTTTCGCCCCGAACCCTTTCGCCGAAATATTACACTGTATATATAAGGCAAAATTTGTTACACCTCTATATATTATGTTTTGAATCCTCTTGATACAGTCCAAAAGCATAACTTAGTGGTTAAGAAGATTTAAAATCTTTGTAAGGTCATTGGTTTAATTCCCACTAACTACAATTTTTTTTAATATTTTTTTTTTTTGAATTTTCTTAGCGGAAATCCAGTCTTCGCCACTACGTAGTATAATTATGAATATGATAATTCTCATATACATAAGGGAATGCCCCCCCTCCCCCTCTTTTCTTTTCTTTTCTCGACTGGCTCTTGTTTGTATGTTTGTGTGATGTATATTTCATCCACTACGCAAGTAGAGAAAGTTGATATATGCTGCCTGTACTACTCATACCAAAAGTTTGTGATGCTGAAGTGTTCGAGGACAAAGTGTATACATACATGCATATTTACAACTTGAGCGTGATGGTGGGGACAAGATAGCGGAGAGAGATTGGTTTAGCAAAAGGAAGTTAAGTTATATAATGACAGTGGTTAACTAATATTGTTTGTATCAGTATTGTTCTAATTAGTTATAGCAAGTAATTTACTTTATTTTTCATAGCACTTATAATTAATTAATATATTGCGAGTTTAAGTTTTATGCGGTACCTAATATAAAGATGTCTACATAATCAAGTCACCTAGAGGAAAACAAGAGTTACTCCTTAAAAAATATTAATATTGATAACTTGAATAAAATAACAAGTAACTTGTTATGACTATTTAAATTTAAATTCCACTATTAGTAAGAAAATATTACATGGTCATTTATATAACTTATATCCACACATACATGTTGTGCATTCGAGAATTGATAATGTAAAAATTATTACGTTGTTAGTGTAAATGTTTTTAGAATATTTGCACATTACCTTTAAAAAATTCAAAAACATTTTTGTGTCTTGATTGTGTTTACAACATGATGATTGCAGGGTGGGGTGGGAGCTGTATGCACTTGAATTGAAGGGAGATTGCACTGTCAAAATATTTGTACAATATATCATTACATCTAAATTGTGAAGTATATCATAAAACCTTAGAGATATAATCATAAAACACAGCCACTCAATTCCTTCACCTCAGATTGGAATGACAAAAAGCTAAGGACAAAAGGAAGAAAAAAAAGAGGAAAAGAAAGAAGGAGAATTCGCATTTGATGCTGAGATAGACAGACAATACACCACCAAGTCAAACTTGGCTCATATATTTAAGAGTTTAGTAATATCATCATAAACTAAAACACACAACATAGGCTTAAATAAAAGATGATGATTTTGAAAACAACTAAAATCTTCTCTATGTTTTCCTTGTTCAATCCTCTAAAATCAAAGACATTTATAATTGATATCTCTCTCCCTCTCTCTTTGTTTATTTGGCTACAGAAAACTCTTTTTGACCAAAAGAGTAAAAACTAGACGGACTAACAAAGAGAGGAAAAATCACATTTCTAAATGATACATTACTCCATTTATTATTATTATTATTATTATTATTATTATTATTATTATTATTATGTGATTATATATTATGATCTAATTAATTAAAACTGGGATTAGACAATGATGATTAGGAGGTGGCAATGCAGTGAGGCTCCCAAATGAGTAGAGATCTCCTTGGTTCTTTGCATCCTTTCAACAAAGGCACCAAATAATTGATGTTTCCTTTGTTTCCTCTCATTAGCACCAAATCTTTCTGCTCATAAGATGCTATCTTTGTAGTAGTAGTACCATTGGCATTGGGAGTAATACTATTGGGGGCTGAAACAACAACCTGCTTATCATCATTGTAGTTGTTAACAATAGTGGGATTCTTCCTCCAGAAATACTCATAGGCATTGAAAGAAGCTGCTGCTGAAATTGGTGGAAGTGAATGAGGAACTTGGGTTATGTCATTCTCTTTGTTTGACCATTTTAGATGATGATTCTTTTTCTCTAGTCCCATAAGTTGTTTCATCATCAATGTTGATGTGTTCACATTCATCCTACCATTTGACAATCTTGGTTTTTGTTCCAGCACAATTTGCATCCCTTTTGTCCCATTTTCTTTCTCCTCCACCTCCACCTCCACCTCCTCTTCCTCTTCATCTTCATCCTCCTCTTCATATTCATCTTCTTCTTCATAACCATCATAGTCTAACTGAGGTGGTTTATTATATTCAACTTGTTGCATTTCGTCGAACACTTTCTCAAACTCTGCAACTTCTTGATTATCCTCTGTTTCTGAAGTAGGACTAGTGCTGATTAAGGTGAGAAGAAGGCGGCCATCAACGCGTTGGGTACGGAAAAGATTTTGATAAGGAACAGAAACAGCTTCAAGAATCAATCTACCATTTTGCCTGTGAGATTGCATGTGAACAGAGGGCTTATCCTCAGCAGCCAAGGAAGAAATAGGAGGAGGGAATGACTTAGGAGTAGATGATGATCTTTTGTTATGGTTATATTTAACAACTGGAAATTCCTCAAAGGAGTGAGAGATGAATTCTTTTTCTTGTTGTTGTTGTTGATGATCATCTTTGTCATCATCAGTGTCAGAGGGTGGGTAAGAGGAAAGGTTAATCTCAGAGCCAGTCTCTGATCCAAGACTTTCAGTACAAATTTCAAGACTTTTCTCAGTCAGAGAGCTGGATTTTTTAAGAAGAGGGTGAATATAAGGAGGTGGAATTGTGGATGATGAGTCATCTTTCTTTTGAGTTAAAATAGAGCTCCAAACATCAACTGATGTAATTGGCTCTGATTTGTTATTACCATTTTGGATTGATTTCCAAACATCATCTTGTCCAAGATTAGCAAGCTCTTCTGAGGAGCCAATTTTCTTCATAGGGGAATAGAATCCATTTTGTGAAAGCCATTTTTTGGATGACATATCAGCTGAAAGAGTTCTTCTAATGGAAGCTGCAGCTGCTTTGTTGTTGTCTGATCCAAGAATGGACATTATGCCTTGTTGTTTTGCTGTGCTTGCCTTAGATAATGGGGGTAGTGGTGGGGGTAGTGGTATACCCTTATCTTCCATCTTCAAACTTGTGTTCAAGTTCTTGAGACTCATTGACATCTTGAGATGATCAAAACAAATAGCTAGGAGTGTTTTCCTTCTGCACAAAAGTTAAAGCCAATTTATTGAGAAATGAATAAGAAAACAAGTCATATAGTATGTGCTTAATTAACAAAATTTCAAGTTCCAAGAGATATACACAAATAATGAAGTGTGTTTAATTACCTTAAGCAAACAACAACATCCAAATGAGGAGAGTGCTCAAAGGATGATAGTTGAAAGCTAAGAGAGGAATTGAAAAAAGACAGTAATGAAGATGAGGATATTATTATGGTATTGCAGTATATGTTGTTTTTGCTATGATGGGAATTACAAGGAATGGGGGTGTCAGCGTCTTTATAAGAGTCCAGAAAGGCTATGGAACAATGTCCAAGGGACCCGCCTCTAAACCCACCATGCAAAAATACTCATTTTTCCCCTCTGCTTTTTTTACACTGTTAACTAGTGGAGTAGTTTTTGTTTTTCCAGAAAGATTTAAGTTATTAAAATGACATTGTAGAAATATTACATTATTAGGGGCCGTTTGATATGATGTATTAGGGAAAATAATATATAATCCAATATTTTGTATTAGTATTTTTCCACTTATGTATAACTAATACTTGTTATATTAGTACTAATAGAAATACAAAGGGAGTATTTGGTTAAAACGGCCCAAAGATACTCTTATATGTAGGTTCCCAATCATTTCAGCTATGATCCACGGGTCAGTTTTCGAGATTTACAGTGTGCCACCCACATTGTTAGAGTATTATGGCAACCGAAGCCCGCAACTAGCATCTTCTTGTGTGTGTGCCGTCCCGTACCATCACTTTGTCATCTCCATACTCGTCCCATTAAACCTAGGTGCTTTGGGCCAAGCCCGCATAGTTTTCCCAAAAAGGTCTCACACAATTAAAAACTCCTTACACTTTATATGTAGGCTCCCAATCTTTTCAGCTATCAATGTGGTATTTTGTTCGCACGCCCAGGAGAGACTAAATTGGTGCAAAATCTGAGGCATGTAAAACTTTCTTGGCCACGTAGAATTAACAACCAAAGCTAATTGTCAGAGATCGTGGGTTCGATTTCTAAATATAGAATTGCTTGGTAGGGAGCAATTTATTCCTCAAATTGAAATTCTTTTGAACAAATTCAGATTAACCAGACCCCTATATACGGATATCGTACCTCGCATCAAAAACCAAAAAAAAAAAAAAAACTAATGTCAGTGGTACCAGTGGGAGTCTTGTAATCAAATTATTAAAAAAAAAAGACTTTCCCACGTATAAGAGGGAGAAAAAAGCGACGTAGGAGAGGACCTTTTATACAGATCCAAGTTGCATATAAACTTAGACTTGATAGCTTTATTTTAAAAAAAAAAAATAAAGATGGTGAAAATACCAAGTACAGTACTAGACTCGTCTTCACCGTTCTGTGAACTTTCATTTTCAATATATCAGAAATAGCAATTTCCTATGGTATACATTTCGCCATGATTCTTTTGGTAATTTACTAAGTTAAATGTACCATTGGAGAATGTTTGTGAAAGCTGCTGCCTCATTTGGCCTTTTCACTTGTATACTTTCCTACACCATAAAATCTTTTACCATTTATATTATTCTGTTGGCTTCTGTTTTTTTCATTTTCGTTTTTTCGACCTCCAGTGACAGTTGGCGTCCCACTTTTGCCTTTTCCAAATAAATTACTACATTTAATTGCATATGTCAAAATTACTGTCTTAATCTTCTATTCATCTCGGCCTTAAAGAACATATAATTCGTCATGCTCTTTGTCAATATAACTCGCTTTTTATTATAGAAGATGCAAAATGGTTATAAACAAATATCACGGTATGTGTACATTATAATTAGGAGTGGCAAACAGGCCGGTCGGGTCGGATCGGATATGGTTCGGGTCGAAAACTGTATTGGGAAAAATTGCATTTATATATGTAAGTGACATGTTGAGACACGTGGACTGGTCAAATAATCAAAGAATTATAATTAGTCAAGAGGCACGGACAACAATAGAAACGAGCAAAGGCAAAGAAAGAGGCACGAGAGGACATTTGAAGGATTCAGCGCTCGTACCTATTTAAGTCATTTATCAAAAGGAATGGATCTGACCATAATAAAGAGCGCAAATACGAAATTCGATAGGCATTAAATACTGGATACGTTAGAGAATTTGTATTGATTACAATGATTGTGTAACGTAGCATTCAATGTCTTTAATTATTTATAATAGCCTCATTATGATTTGGAGGAAATGCATATCTTCAAGATACCTATAAAAGGGGGGTATCTAGTCACTTGTAAACACAAGACAAAATTGGAATATACTTTGATTCACTTGTTTTTCTCCTGATTACACTCTGGTTACTCCAAATTACTTTCTTCTACATATTCTTTTGATTATCAGTAACCCGCGTTCTTCTAAATTCTAGCTTTGACTGAAATTCTATTTTTTGGTTAAACAAAAACGAATAATGAAAATACGGATTAATTATCCGACCCGACCCATTTTTAATACGGATAAAAAAGGGTTAACCGACGGATAATATGGGTAACCATATTATCCATGACTTCTTGTTTATGATCACTTTTGGAAGAATTCTTAGTCTCTCTAACTTGAGGAACCCCCAATTTGAGGCTTTACAAATATAAAAATTAGACCCATTAGTTATCCATTGGTTTTGGTTATACATTTTCTAAATGGATAATATGATTCTTATCCATATTTGAATCATTTTTAAAAGTTCATTATCCAACCTATTTTTTAGTGGATAATGTGTTGTTAACTATTTTCTTTTAACTATTTGCCACCCTTAGTTATAATAATTCGGAATGGTAACTTTCACGACCCCAAAACCAACCCGGTCGTGATGACACCTATCATGGAACTAGGCCAGCCAACACATTCCCAAAATAATTTGACATTTTATAATAAAGATGTTTGTTTACCGTGAAAATGGTTATAACAATTAAATTTAATTTTGTGGTTCTAAAAATACGTGATCTCTTTTTATGCTAGTTGTTTAAGCAGTGGATGCTAAAGTAAGAGACTAGAGAGAAAGATTATAGCTAAAAACGGGGTAATAGTCAAACCGAACGGCTAGAGGTCGGGGCCTCGAGCTGCCGTGTACGAGGCCTCGAGGTCGAGTTTGGAGGCCGGCTTAGGGCCATCGAGGGGGATCTAATAGTTATGAGAGCTAAAATGATGGCTCTTTATGATCAATGATAGGCAATAAATGATGAACAATAAATAGAACACAATAAATATAAGCAATAAATGAAGTAATGAGATCAAGAGAATATGTTAGAGAGCAGAGGGAATGTTCTTGTATATTTAGTATTGAGAAACAGATCCCTACAAAGTAACAAGGATCCCCTATTTATATGAGGGGGAATCCCAGCATAGTACAAATGCATTAATTACAAAAAGATATGGAGATGAGACAGCTAGTTGATGCCATGACTAGAGTCTGAACTTAGCTCACCAGACTTTGTCAGCTCTAGTTATGCGCCTTGGGAACTCCCCACTTTTTCATCATAACCGTGGGTATGCACAACCCCGAGTTCGAGCGTCGATAGCCCTCGGGGGTGAACCTCGACCATAATCTCGAAACTGCAAAATGTGCTTACGAGGCATCGCGACGACGGAAAATTGAACCCTCCGATTTTACCGCATACAGATAGTCCCCGCATTTCTTAGAGCGAAAGTGATAAGAAGCGACCTTGAATTCTTGCCCCTCGGGTACTTCCGCAATGACGACAGTCATAAGGTGCCAAAAGATCGCGTACACACAGCACTTGAAAGCCTTCATATTAATTACAGTGGTTGGCTGTCCTTTGGCCTCCTTCAACGCGCATGTGGGGCCACTATAAATACCTCTTTTCTTATTCTTTATAACTCACTACACCATCAAGCCCCTAAAAAGGTTCTTTCTACCTTCACTTTTGTTCTTTCTTCGAAACGCAATTTCCATTTCTCCTCTGAAATCTTTTAGGAATGGCGAAAACTTTCGCCTCTACTTCTCAAGAGAACGTGACCTCCTCCTCTTTGCTTCCATCTAAAGGCAAAGCGACAGTGCCTCCTCGTGTTGAGAAATGCATTCTAGGATCTTTTGCAACGGCTTCCGATTTCAAGGTCGAGAGACCTTTTTCGAAGTCGGGGCTTCGTGAGGCTGTGTCTCAGTATATTAGTTCTATAACAGACGTCGAAAGGTGAGGACTGATTGTCGCTGGGGGGATGCGATGCTTGTGGAGATCCCTTCTCGGGAGGAGGATATAACGACATATAAAGTCGATTTTCTCAGTGTGTATACTTACCCATTTATCATGGGGCCGGTGGGCCATCCTTCCCTCCGATAGATCCCGTGATTCTCGACTTCTGCCAACGGTATCAAGTGACCCTCGGCCAAATTCACCCTTCGTTATGGAGCATTATCTACATGATAAGGTATTATGTGAATATGATTGAGGAGATGCCCTTCACCCTCGATCACCTGATCAGGATGTACATCCCCCGTCTCTTCCGTGGGGGTCAGATTAAGCTCCACTGCCAAGCTTCAAGGGCCCTTTTTGCTTGCATCGAAGAAGTTGGGAACGAAGGGTGGATGAGCCACTTTGTTTGAGTTAGGACTTCGGACCTGATCCCAGCGGAAAGGATGCCATTCCCCGAGAGGTGGAACATGGAACGTAAGTAGATACGTTATCTAGCATTTCTTTGCTTCTTTTTAGGTACATCTTTTCACGCGCTTAATTTCTTCTGCTAATGCAGCCGTAGAAGTTTACCCTGGCGCGGTCAAGGACCTCTCGGGCTGGGTCGGCCGACTGGATATGATTTTCCCATATGCTGAGCGAGTGTGGCGTGATCTGTCCCAAGCTCGATGGGAAGCCAAGGACCATGGTGAGCCTTCGCCCCCGTTGCAGTCGTACATTTTAATCTGAATTGCTACTGATAGCGTTCTCACTCCCTGTGCTTACCTCTTGCATTCGTGTAGGTCTGGGAGAGGTCCCATTGATGAAGGGAACATCGCTTGGTGAAGAGGGTACCTCGCGACCTGATGAAGGGAAAAAAGACAAAGGGAACCGTCGAATGAACCTTCAGAGTCCAAGAAGATCAAGGTGGAAGAAACTAAGGCTGACCCGGCAGACCCAACTCCAGAAGCGGCGGGAAGTCCTCGAATTGAAGACGAGGGGGAAAATAATTTTTTGATAGCGTCTAAGGGAGGGGAAAACCTGATCGACCCTCATGCCGTAGAGATGATGGCTCCCGAGCCGGAACTTGATGTTGTTGTGGTCCAACTTCGGGCTAGAGAGGCTACTGAGGGAGTATCGGATGATGTACCCGAGCCGGCCGATGGACAAAATATCCCTCAAGCTAGGATACATTTGGTAGGTGGTTCGGAGGAACCCAGTTCTGAAGCCTTGTAGGGACAAGGGGTGGCTCGACTGACCCTGCTGGTGTTGTTGTCGTGAGTGATTCCCCTCAGGGAACGACCTTACCTTCTAAGGGAACGCAAGATGCCTCAATGAAGAAACTTACGATATGGGGTGCCTATCGGAGATAGAGATGCATTAGAAAAGCCTTTAGCCACTCCCGAGGGAATTCCCAAACTCGATGCTTCACTCGTCTTCAGCGAGATGAGCAGGCTTTGTGAGCAGGTAGTTTTTATAAATCCTGCATGTCGTTCTGATCTTTGTTTTTATAACTTGTATTTTTTATGGCTTCAGGCCAGGGCGCTTTATAATCAGACTTTCGCCCGACTTCAGGCTGAGGTGACTCGTCATGAGCGTGAGAAAGCTCATCTTGTTGAACAGGTTATCTAGTTTCCGTTTGCTATTGTCTAAATGTTTGCCAGATCCCATTATTTTGACATCTAGGATCTGATTCATGCAGTTTGAGAAGGAAGGTGCCCTGCTGAGGGAGGAGCTCCGAGCCAGAGACTCCGAAGTTCTCAAACTCAAACGACACATAAGAGAGATAACCTTTGAGAAGGATACCCTCTAGGAAAAGATGGCCTTAGTCGGGCATCAGCTTCATGATGTGAGGGCGGATAGTGACAAATATAGAGGTCTCCATTCTGAGTTAGTTGCCGCATTATCCGGGATCAAAATCGAAGCTGAGGCACTTATATCTGTGCACAAAGAGGGTGTCGTTGTAATAAACGCTCAAACCGGAAGAGTGCCTGAGGAGGCCGAACTGAAATTGACTCGAGCCGTGGAGCATGACCGATTAGAATCTCAAAGGCGAACTCTCGAGGACATACATGCGGGGGATATCAATTTGTCTGCGAGCTCGAGAAGGTGAAGATTCTAGAGAAGAAAGTTGTTGCCATGTTTGCTTCCGGAGGTGTGCCGGGTAGTGGCTTAGAAGATGATGAGAATGAAGGCGAAATACCCCGAGGGGAAGAGGCCGTTAAAGGTCTTGGGACTGTAGCCGGAACCGTTGGGGCACAACCTCTGGCGGAGCCGTCAAAGATGTAGGCTCGATGATAGATTAGGGTTCTGTTTGGCTCCTTCCTTGTAAGGGTTTTACAAAAGCCTTGTAAACGTACCTCTAGAGCAATATGTATAAAAGGCTTTTCGTTTTTATCACTTTTTTTCTTCTTGGCCCTTTGAGAATAATGTGTGATATTTTTGATAATCGATCCGAGATCTTAGACCTTGGGTTATACCCTCGGGCTTTTGCTATTGCTAAGCGGCCTATAACGATCGAAAGTCAGTCCCCGAGTGTTCTTGGGTTAGACTTGGCTTTTATACGTTGGGTCACTGTGACCTTCGATTTTAGCGCTGGCGACAGTGGCTCTCATGCGTTGGGTCGATGCGACCTTCGGTTTTAGCACTGGCGACAGTGGCTCTTACACGTTTGGTCGGTGCGACCTTCGATTTTAGTGTTAGCGACAATGTCTCTTACGCATTAGTCGGCGCAACCTTCGATTTTAGCGCTGGCGATAGTTGCTCTTACGAGTTTGGTCAGTGCGACCTTCGATTTTAGTGCTGGCTACAGTGGATCTTACGCTTTTGCTCTTAGGCATATTTAGTTAATTGTTTTGGGTTCAGTCTAAGAATCGGGTTTTGACACGAGCTTATTCGACCCTCAAGTTTTTGAATTTAGAGCTGGCCCTTAGGCTCTTATGCGTTGGGTCAATACGACCTTTTGTATGGGCTGGCGACAGTGTCTCTAATGTATCGACCTTTTATATGGGCTGGCGATAGTGGCTCTTACACATCGGGTCGGTATGACCTTTTATAGGCTTTATTTTTCCCTCGTTAAGGACTTTTTGAAATTGTGTTTGCCTGACTCTTCGACGGTTCGATAGGAACCTCAATTGTGAGTCGTTATATGGCGATGATCGAGCACATCAGGAGGTTTGGCTCGGTGGCTGAGTATCTCGAAGCCTTATAGTTGGAGCTGACATGGTTGAAGCTCTTTTGCCTATGTCGAAGGTATCCTGTTTAACCGGTTCATTTCGAAGTATATTCGAAGTAGTTGAAGGCCTATGATTTTATAGCGACGGTCGGGTATCCCCGAGTCACGTTAGTTTGGCTGGTACAACTTTGTGACTGTAGTCATTTGTGTTTGGCTGGAGCCTTTTAGTCCCAAGTGAAGTAGTTTCAGCGTCTATATCGAGGGTATGCCTTTTTAGGGGTCTTACAAGTTTGATATATAGCCTTAACTTTGAGATCGGGTTTATGCCTTTAGTAAGGTCTTACAAGTTTTACATGCCTTTGAGGTCTTATAGTTATTGTCACTTGGTACAAGTGTAGTTTATGCCTTGTTTGAGGTCTTGCAGATATTATCACTTGGTACAAGTGTGGTTCATGCCTTGCTTGAGGTCTTATAGATATTGTTGTTGCCTTATATAGGTCTTACGAGACCGAGGCTGCCCTCATGTGGTCTTATGGCCTCGGGTTTTGATAAGTCGATAGGGGTGGCGATTGGCGGTAGTCCCTGAGTCATCGAGGGTTTCTTGACTCGGGAGCCATTACTTGTAAACTTGGTATTGCCTCATTGAGGGCGTGCAATTTTGGAGTTTCCGACCCGGAGGTCATGTGGCCTTCAGTTTTCGATGCCAGTCCCCGAGTGTTTGGGATGTATTTTTGGCTCTAGAGCTATTTTGTGATCTTGATGTTGCCTCATTGAGGGATTACGAGTTAGGAGCTCCGACCCGGGGGCCGCATTATTTTGAGTTGTTGACGCCAGTCCCCGAGTGTTCAGGACGTTTTTGACAGAGGAGTCATTTTTGCAAAAATATCGAGTTTCTTTGATTACTTGGTACAAGTATACACATTTTTGTTGTTAAGGGCTCGATTGTTCTATGCGGACACGGTTCGTTCGATTGTTTGGCCCGGTACATTATTTTCCTATTGAGCTCCCATTTAGCGCATCTTGGCTTCTCCGAGTAGGTGACCATCTGGGGGGATGCCCCCCAATATTTGAGGTTGAGTACAAAATAAGCCTTGAATACTTGTTGGGTCTTCCTTAGGTAGCATATAGGTGTTGCCTCGTTAAAAAACTTGCCGGTAAAACCCTTCTAGGGACAAAATCCGGTCGAAGGAAAAGAGTGCAACACATGCTTTTAAGAGCACGGGGTCCTCGAGCTCGATGGTGTTTTAGAATCTTTCATCGGACACCTCAACAGTAGTATCGTTTCAGCATTGATATGTTCCAATTGCTTGGAAACTGCTCGCCTTCCATGGTACCGAGCTTGTAGGACCCTTTGCCGATTACTCCGAGGACGCGGTACGTTCCTTCCTAATTTTGGCCTAGCTTTCCTTCATTAGGGTTTTGGGTGTTGAGGGTGACTTTTCTTAGGACCAAGTCCCCGACTATGAGATGTAGGAGGTTTGTTCTCCTATTATAATACCTTTCGATCCTTTGCTTTTGAGCGGCCATTCAGACTGGTGAGGCTTCTCGCTTTTCATTCAATAGTTCGAGGGCCGTAGTCATGGCCTCGTTGTTCGAGCTCTCAGTGGTGTGTCGGAATCTGGCGCTCGGCTCCCCGACCTCCACTGGTATCAAAGCCTCGACACCATACACTAGAGAGAAATGTGTTTCCCCTGTGCTTGATTTTGGAGTTGTTCGGTATGCCCATAGCACTTCGGGCAATATTTCTCTCCATTTTCCCTTAGCGTTTTCCAACTTCTTTTTTAAGTTTTGGATGATGGTTTTGTTTGTGGACTCGGCCTGACTGTTTGCATACGGGTGGTAGGGTGTCAACAGGATTCTTTTGATTTTGTGATCCTCGAGGAACTGTGTTACTTTGCTTCCGATGAACTACCTCCTATTATCGCATGTTATCTCGGAAGGAATCCCGAATCGGCACATAATGTGGTCCCAGATGAAGTTAATGACTTCTTTTTCTCTTCTCTTTTCGAAGGCCTACGCTTCCACCCATTTTGAGAAATAGCCAGTCATAAATAAAATAAATTTAGCTTTACCTAGTACCGTTGGTAGAGGTCTGATGATGTCTATTTCCCATTTCATGAACGGCTATGTCAATAAGACCGAATGTAGTTGTTCGCCGGGTTGGTGAATCATAGGGGCAAATCTCTAGCATTTATCACACTTTCAGATGAATTCCTTAGTGTCTTTTTCCATATTGTCCCAGTAGTAGCCTGCCCTGATCACCTTTCAGACTAAGGAGTCGGCGTCGAAATGGTTTTCGCAAGTATCCTTGTGAATTTCTCGGAGTACATAATCTGTGTCTCCTGGCCCCAGATATACTGCTAGGGGGCCATCGAAAGTTCTTCTGTACAGAGTCCCATTTTCGTCGAGCGCGAATCGGGCTGTTTTGGTTCGCAGGGCCCTCGATTTCTTTGGATCGTGGGTAATTTTTCATCTTTTAGATAATCAATATATTTATTTCTCCAATACCATGTTAGGCTAGTAGAGTTAATCTCGGCATGACCTTCCTCGACCACTGATTTGGACAGCTGAATAACAACCCCGGAGAGTAGGTCATCTTCTTCAATAGATGATCCTAGGTTTGCGAGGGCATCGGCCTCGCTTTTCTTCTCCTGAGGTACGTGGACCAGGGTCCATTCTTTAAAACGGCGTAATGTGACTTGGATTTTATCCAAGTACCTTTGCATCCTGTCTTCTTAGACCTCGTAGCTCCTATTTACCTGATTTACTACCAGGAGTGAATCGCATTTTGCTTCGACGATCTCAGCTCCTAGGCATTTTGCCAATTCTAGACCTGCAATCATAGCCTCATACTCGGCTTCGTTGTTAGTCAATCTTGCAGTTTTTATAGATTGCCTGATTATGCCACCCGTAGGCAGCTTCAGGACTATACCGAGACTGGATCCTCTCACGTTCGTGGCGCCGTCAGTGAACAGGGTCCATACCCTGGAAGATGTGCCCGATTTTAGTAAAAGTTCTTTTTCTACCTCGGGCACGAGGGAGGGGGAGAAGTCGTCCACGAAGTCCGCCAGAATCTGGGACTTGATGGCCGTTCAGGGTTGATACTCGATATCATACCCCCTGAGTTCGATGTCCCATTTGGCCAATCGGCCTGATAGTTTGGGCTTATGCAATATGCTTCCAAGAGGGTACATTGTTAAAATGCAAATACGGTGGCATTGAAAATTGGGTTTCAATTTTCGCAATATGCTTATTAACGCAAGAGCTAATTTTTCTAGGTGCGGATACCTGGTTTTGGCATTTAGGGTCCGACTCACATAATTAACAGGGAATTGTGTACCTTGCTCTTCTTGAACTAGCACACTGCTTACCATTATCTCAGATACGGCTAGGTATAGATACAATGTTTCATCCTCTTTTGGCGTGTGGAGCAAATGCGGACTAGTCAGATATCGCTTCAATTCCTCTAAGGCGTGCTCGCATTCTAGAGTCCATTCGAAGTTGTTTTTCTTTTTGAGCAAAGAGAAGAAGTGATGACTCCAGTCTGATGATCTTGATATGAATCTGCCTAGAGCCGCTATCCGCCCTGACAGCCGTTGCATGGCCTTTACATTATTTATCACTGTGATATCTTTGATGGCCTAGATTTTGTCGGGGTTGATCTTGATCCCCCTGTTCGATAACATGAAGCCTAAGAATTTGCCCGAGCCCACTCCGAAGGCATATTTCTCGGGGTTAAGCTTCATGTTGTAACTTCTGAGGATATCGAATGTTTCCTACAAATGAGTCAAATGGTTCTCTGCGCGCAGGGACTTAACTAGCATGTAATCAATATAAACTTCCATGGATTTGCCTACTTGATGCTCGAACATTTTATTAACTAGACGTTGGTATGTAGCCCCTGTGTTTTTCATCCCGAAGGGCATTACATTGTAACAGTAGGTACCATACTTCGTGATGAACAAAGTCTTTTCCCTATCTTCGTGGTTCATCTGAATTTGATTATACCCTGAGTAGGCATCAAGAAAGGTGAGGGTCTCGTGGCGGGACGTGGCATCGATCAGACAATCGATTTTAGGCAATGGGAACGAATCCTTGGGGCACGCCTTATTTAAATCTTTATAATCTACACACATTCTTAATTTATTTCCCTTTTTGGGCACTGCCACTACATTAGGCAGCCACTCGGGGTACTTCACCTCTCTAATAGACCCTATTTTAAGGAGTTTCATTGCCTCGTCCTTGATGAACGCGTGTTTTACTTTGGACTAGGGTCTTCTTTTTTGCTTCACCTATTTAAACCAGGGGGCCGACACTCAATCGGTAGAAGGTTATTTTCGACGGGATTCCTGTCATATCTAAGAGGGACCACACGAAACAGTTGATGTTATTAATAAGGAATTGAATGAGTTTTTTCCTGAGTTCGGGGGTTAATCCCATTCCCAAGTATACCTTCCAATCTGGGAGATGCTTGATCAAAATAGCTTGTTCCAGTTCTTCAATTGTCGATTTTGTTGCATCCGACTCTTCAGGGCAACGAAAGTTCGAGGAGCTAGGAAATCTTATTCATCATCCTCGGGGATTTGTACGCTCCCAGATTCATCCGAGGTAGAGTGTATAGGATTCAGCGCCTTCTGGTAAACTGCAGACATTTCTTTTGTCGCATGTTGTTCTCCATATACGGTTGTTATACCATCCTTTGTAGGAAACTTCATCATCTGGTGTAGAGTTGACGGTACTGCCCTCATGTTGTGTATCCACGGCCTGCCAAGCAATGTGTTGTACCTCATGTCACCGCCGATGACGTGGAACTTGGTGTTCTGAATTGTGCTGGACATGTCAACCGGAAGGGCGATCTCACCTTTCGTTACTTCGCTGGCCATGTTGAAGCCGTGGAGGACCCGGGAGGCGGGTACTATCTAATCGAGCAACCCAAGTTGTTCTACTACATTTGACCTGATTATGTTGGCCGAGCTGCCTGGATCCACAAGCACACGTTTAATTCGAATGTTACTTAAAAGAAATGAAATTACAAGTGCGTTGTTGTGTGGTTCCGTCGAGGTCTCGAGATCCTCCTCGCTGAAAGCAAGGGTGTCTTCAGTCATGCGGTCTCGGATCAGCCCTTCTATTGCAACGGATACTTTTATCTGCTTGATCACGGGTCTTTGGGGAATGTCAGTCCCCCCGATAATCATATAAATGACATGCCAAGGAATCTCTCTTTCTGCCCAGGTTGGATTTTTTCGAATTTCCCGTTGAATCTCTCGACGTGCTCCCTTGTTAATGTGAAGACCGACGTTGACGTATTGAGCATCGCACGGGGTCGTACCCTTGGGAATCGGTTCCGATGTACTCTCAGGGTTTTGCGGTGGCACACCCATACCTAGAATAACCATACCGCCCTTTCCATAGTTTTTGAGGCTGTTATTTTCGGGTACATTTACTGGTTTAGGCATCTTGACCTAAAATCAAAGATCTTGGACAAGAAAAAGTGTGAAAGATAACTTGAGTTATGTAGTAAAACCAACAAGAAAATAATCACTATTATTTTTAGCCTCACGGTGGGCACCAAACTGTGTACCGTAAAAATGGTTATAACAATTAAATTTGATTTTGTGGTTCTAAAAATATGTGATCTATTTTTATGCTAGTTATTTAAGCAATAAATGATAAAGTAAGAGACTAGAGAGCAAGATTATAGCTAAAAACGGGGTAATAGTCAAACCGAACGGCTAGATGTCGGGGCCTCGAGCTGCCGTGTACGAGGCCTCGAGGTCGAGTTTGGAGGCCGGCTTAGGGCAATCGAGGGGGACTAATAGTTATGAGAGCTAAAATGATGGCTCTTTATGATCAATGATAGGCAATAAATGATGAACAATAAATAGAACACAATAAATATAAGCAATAAATGAAGTAATGAGATCAAGAGAATATGTTAGAGAGCAGAGGGAATGTTCTTGTGTATTTAATATTGAGCAACAGATCCTTACAAAGTAACAAGGATCCCCTTTTTATATGAGGAGGAATCCCAATATAGTACAAATGCATTAATTACAAAAAGATATGGAGATGGGACAACTAGTTGATGCCATGACTAGGGTCTGAACTTAGCTCACCAGACTTTGTCAGCTCTAGCTATGCATCTTGGGAACTCCCCACTTTTTCATCATAACCGTGGGTCTGCACGGCCCTGAGGTCGAGCGTCGATAGCCTTTGGGGGTGATCCTAGACCATAGTCTCGAACCTGCGAAATGTGCTTACGAGGCAGCGCGACGACAGAAAATGGACCCTCCGATTTTACCGCATACAATGTTTTAAAGCTATTAATTAATAAAACTTCATAATATAAGTCTGATTAACAAAGTGTGGAAAGAAAAGCCCGACATCGGGGTGTCACAAGTCATGAGCATCTACTATAAACCGTCTGAAAATGCTAAGACTAATACAGTCTGGAAAACAACTAATAATATATAAAGGAAGATAGGAGGGAGAAGGGTAAGGCTACGATCGCCATGCAGCTACCTTGCCAACTCCAAAGTATCCGCGACGGATGAAAGATCAATAATTACAAGCACGTCCAGGAATTCCTGGATCTGCACACAGGGTGCAGGGAGTAATGTGAGTACACCAACTCTGTAAGTAATAAAGGTAAATAAAGACTGAGTAGTAGAAACACATAAAATCCACGTCATGAAACCTTGGTAGGTAATAACATGCTTTCAAATAAGTATATGAAACAAGTCACCTCGTTTAAAAATCTGGTTTTGATATAAATCATTTGAAGGTATTTTCAATAGCTTCAACAGAGATTCAATGCAATTTAGAGTAAAAGTGATGAAAATCATAAACATCCCCTCGGGCAAACATGATCAAGAACAGCCCCTCAGGCTCCTACAACCCAAGCATTGTAACACGCACGGACAACTCATGTGCTGCACGTACAACTCACGTGCTATAGGCCCACGAACCAATTCCATATGAAAATTATCAAATTATACCAAAATCCCAAAATTCACCCAAACACGGCCCCAGGTTCTACATCTTGGAATTCGAAAAAATTCATAAAATTAGAAACTCCTTTCACTCACGAGTCTATACATACCAAATTCATCAAAATCCGACCTTAAATGGTCCCTCAAATCCTCAAATTAAACTCTCCAATTTTCAAGCCCTAGCCCCTCAATTTCATCTCTAATTTCTACCAATTTCATCCTTAATCAACTGATAATTACCATAATCACAAGTATTAAGCTCAAATAACTTACCTCAATGAGTATCTCCTTGATTCCCCCTTCAAAACCCTCCAAAAAGCTCAAAAATCCGAATGAAAATGGTGATGAATGGCCAAGATTCATGAAGGGTCCAATTTAAAATTTCTTCCCAGGAATTTCCGCACCTACAACCTTTTTCTCGCACCCGTGCAACTGCTTCTACGGTCCAATCAACCGCACTTGCGATTTTTACTTAAACGCCCAGGACCGTATTTGCGCCCAAGGCACCGCACCTGCGGTCCCCCAGATGCATCCAACTCACCGCATCTGCGATTTTTCTCCTGGCCCTCAAGCTCGCATCTACGAACTCCCTACCACACCTGCGATTCCCAATCCGCAGGTGCGGAAACATTAGAAGCAACAACTTCAGCTGCAAAATCTCAATTTCCAACTCTTCCGTTAACCATCCGAATTCATCCCGAGGCCCTTGGAACCTCAACCAAAAATACAAACAAGTCGCATATCACCATTCAAACCTTCGGAACACGCAAAACAATATCAAAATACCAAATCACCATCGGATTCAAGCCTAAGAACTTCTAAACTTCTGAATTCCGCAAACGATGCCGAAACCTATCAAACCTCGTCTGAATGACCAAAAATTTTGCACACACGTCACAAATGACACTAAGGGCCTACTCCAATTTCCAAAATCCCATTCCGACCCTGATATCAAGATTTCCACTGCCGATCAGAAACGCTAAATTTTCAATTTCGCCAATTCAAGCTTAATTCTACCACGGACCTCCAAATTACATTCCGAACACGCTCTTAAGTCCAAAATTACCTAACGGAGCTAACCAAACCATCAGAATTCACATCCGAGATCTTCTACTCATAAGTCAACATCCGGTTGACTTTTCCAACTTAAGCTTCTAAATAAAAGACTAAGTGTCTCATTTTATACTGAAACCACTCCGAACCCAAACCAACCAACGCAATACTACACAATACAACTGAACAACACATAAAGAAGCAAAAATAAGGAAAATGGGGGGGGGGGGGCTATAACTCATGAAACGACCAGCCGGGTCGTTACATCCTCCCCTCTTAAATAAATGTTCGTTCTCGAACGGGTCTAGAAACATACCTGAAGCTTCAAACATGTGTGGATATCTTCTCCGCATCTCCCGCTCGGTCTCCTAAGTAGCCTCCTGCACGGGCGGACCTCTCCATTGCACCTTCACTAAAGTTATATCCTTTGATCTCAACTTTTGGACCTGCCGCTCCAAAATAGCGACTGGGTCCATATCATAAGTCAAATCGCCGTCTAACTGAACTGTGCTGAAATCCAAAATATGAGACAGATCACCGATATATTTCCGGAGCATAGAAACATGAAATACTGGATGCACCCCCGACAAACTAGGCAAAGCAAGCTCATAAGCCACCTCCTCAATCCTCCAAAGCACCTCAAAATGCCCAATAAACCGAAGACTCAACTTGCCCTTCTTCCCAAATCTCATAACACCCTTCATGGGTGAAAACTTCAGTAGAACCTTCTCCCCAATCATGTAAGATACATACCGAACCTTCCTGTAAGCATAACTCTTTTGTCTCGACTTAGCTGTACAAAGCCCCTCCTGAATCACTTTCACCTTGTCCAAAGCATCCTGTACCAAGTCTGTACCCAAAAGCCTAGCCTCGCCCGACTCAAACCAACCTACTAGAGATCTATACCGTCTCCCATATAAAGCCTCATAAGGAGCCATCTGAATACTCAACTGATAACTGTTGTTGTATGCAAACTCCGCGAGTAGTAGAAACTGGTCTCATGAACCCCCAAAGTCAATGACACAAGCGCGTAACATGTCCTCCAATATCTGAATAGTGTGCTCGGACTGTCCGTCCATCTGAGGGTGAAAAGCTATGCTCAACTCAACCTGAGTGCCCAACTCTCGCTGCACGGCCCTTCAAAACTGCGATATAAACTGAGTACGTCTATCTGAGATGATGGAAATCGGGGAACCATGCAGGCGAACAATCTCTCAGATATAAATCTCAGCTAACCGCTCTGAAGAATATGTAGTACACATATGAATGAAGCGCGCAGACTTGGTCAGCTGATCCATAATTACCCAAATAGCATCGAACTTCCTCAAAGTTCATGGGAGTCCAACTACGTAATCCATGGTGATCCGCTCTCACTTCCACTCTGGAATATCCATCTGCTGAAGCAAGCTACCCGGCTCTAGTGCTCATATTTCACCTGCTGATAATTGAGGCACCGAACTACAAACCTCACTATATCTTTCTTCATTCTTCTCCACCAGTAGTGCTGTCTCCAATCCTGATATATCTTCGCGGCACCCGAATGGATAGAATACCGCGAGCTATGGGCCTCCTCCAGAATCAACTCCCGAAGTCCATCAATATTGGGCACACATATCCGGCCCTGCATCCTCAATACCCCATCATCACCAATGATCACATCTTTAGCATCGCCGTGCTGAACTTTATCCTTGAGGACAAGTAAATGAGGATCATCGTACTGGAGCTCTCTGATATGATCAAATAAGAAAGACCGAGAAACCACACAAGCTAAGATCCGACTGGGCTCCGAAATATCCAACATCACAAACCGATTGGCCAATGCCTGAACATCAACTGCAAGAGGTCTCTCCCATAACAGGAATAAATGCAAAACTGCCCATACTCACCGCCTTCCTACTCAAGGCATCGGCCACTACATTGGCCTTTCCCGGATGGTACAAAATAGTAAGGCGGAATACATATGGAGACACTTAAAGTTGTAACCATTTTTTATTTAGACACCTAAACTTAAGGTTGTTCCAATGAGCACTTATACTACACTAAACTTTTCCGATTAGACACTTCTTGTTGAGTTGGCACATAGAGTGAGCTTCACCCAAAATAGGCGCGTGAAGAGCCCAAAAAATAGATTTTATCTTTATTTTTTCTTTTTATTTCTTTCTTTCTTCTTATTCTTCTTCTTCTTATTTTCTCTCCACCATCAATTCCACCATTGTCTCCCCCACTTTCACCATTGTTGTGCCTCCACCACTAATTTAGCTCGAAAGTTTGAACCAACAATCGTCTTAGTTGATTGAAACCGAAGTAGGACCGTATTCTTCATTTGAAGTTAAAGCACCATTAATGGGGTCTTTAAGAAAGCTTGAAGGTTTAAAATGGGTTACTTGATTTAATGAAAAATTGAGAATTTAATATTGGGGTTGTCTTCGAGTGTTGGTAGGGAATCTTTAGTTGAAGTTATGACAAATTTGGAAGAGTTTCTCTTGAAATTTTGGATTAAAATCGTGGTTGGAACAATAATAGACATGAAGATAGTGAAGAACACCAAGAACAATGATTTCAAGAACACCAATGTGTCCTTTTTTTTTTGACTTTTCTTTTGTTAATAATGTATCATTTTCTGATTGGGTGTAAATTAAAGTTTTTTTTCTTTTTGAGAATGTTATTTTATTTTGTTAACTAAATAGATTTTAAAATAGTTTTTCCTTTTTTTTTAAACTCAAAATGATATATGTCCTTTTTTTATTTGTCATTCGCCACGTCAGCCACGAGTGCATTGCACACACTTTGTAAGTTTGGCTAATTGTCAAAAAGTGCCTAATTAGAACAAGTTTAGTGTAGTATAAATGCTCAATAGGAACAACATTTATTTTAGGTGTGCAAATGAAAAATGGTGCCTCATAGTCCTTTAGCAGCTCTGACCATCTCCGCTGCCTCAAATTGAGATCCTTTTGCTTAAACAAGTGCTGGAGGCTACGATGATCAGTAAACACCTCACAAGACACATCATAAAGATAATGCCTCCAAATCTTCAACGTGTGAACAATGACAACCAACTCTAAATCATGAACAGGGTAGTTCTTCTCATAAGGCTTCAACTGACGAGAAACATAAGCAATCACTCTACCCTCCTGCATCAACACACACCCAATGCCAACCCGAGAAACATCACAATACACCGTATAAGAACCTGAAGTTGATGGCAAAACTAACTCTGGAGTTGTGGTCAAGGCAGTCTTGAGCTTTTGAAAGCTCGCTTCACACTCATCCGATCACCTGAAAGGAGCACCCTTTTGGGTCAATTTGGTCAAGAGTAATGCAATAGATGAAAATCCATGAACGAACCGGCTGTTGATACCCAATTTTTCCCTACATGTTTTTAAATATGCATAAATACCTTCAAATAGCATATATATGCACATATAAGCATGCACAAGGTTTTTATAATTTTTTTCATAAGTTTAAAGGGTTTAAATTGATTTATTTTCTCCCCTTTTATTCATAAAATTCCCAATAATTATTTTTAAAATTATTTTTATGATGATTTATTCATTTAATTTCTATATTTATGCCAAAATATGGCTAATATATTTTTATGCATTTTGTATAATTAAATTTAGTATTTTTAAGCTAAATTGCATATAATTGCAATGTTAGCCCATTTTAATGTATAATTATATTTTATATGTGTAAAATTGACCCCTATATTTTTAAAATGATAATTACATATTTTAAATCATTTTGGTATAGACAAATTATTTTCAGAAAACTATTTATTATTTATTATAAATTAAAATGGGGAAAAGTGGCTATTTAAATTATAGCCAGATTTGGCTTTCAATTTTAGCATAATTTTAACCCCAACCCCAGCCTAATTCCTAATCAGATTACCCAACCCAAGCCCTAATTACCTCTACCCGACCCAAAGCCATCTTAAATCCTGGTCGTTGATCTAAAAGATCAACGACCCTCATCCATTCTTTCCTTTTTAATTCTAAATGACCCCTAACCCTAATCACCTTTCCATACCTACTACCTTCAGATGCTCTCGTCCTCTCTCTTCTCTCAACCTAACCCTAACCTTCTTCAACCGCCGCCTCCCTCTCCGGTCATCTCCGACGACCACCTTTCAACCCCAAGCCTCCAATGGTTCCTCCATCGCCTTGCTCATCATCTCTGAGGCCTTCAAGGGCCCTGGGCCATGCTGACTTGTATCAAGGGTTGCTGTTTTAGTTGTTCATGGCTTCTCCGGTGTGATTTTGGACAAAATCACGTCATATTTGTTATGATCTATGAAGTTCTAAGCAGGTTCTTCTATCTCTACCTAGGTTTCCTTTGAAACCCCATTTTTCATTTGTATTTCTTAGATCTGGGCCATTTTTAAACACTTCAAGCCTGTTTCTTTTATGTTCTACACTATTCTCAAACCTCTTTTGAAAAATCATCAACTTTAAGATGTTTTACTTTCTTTTAAAAATTAGGGTTTTTTGGGAACTTCTTCTACTCTTTGTTTAAACTGATTCTTTATGTTTGAAACTTCTATCTTTGCATATCTTGACTGATTCTATATTCTTACTGCTTTTTCAACTTGCCACTGTTAAAAGCCCTAATTTTTTAGATCTTCTTATTTTGGTTCTGTGTGTTAGAATGACTACTTGACTCTTGTTAAGTTTTTGGTGTTACCATGCTTCGAATGGGTTTTTACTGAGTCCTTAGCCTACTTATATCACCTCTATGTGATTGTATTCATCTTGATTGTTCAAAACTTGCCCCTTTCTGTCGATATTGCTGACCTTGCATGTTTGCTACGTCTGTTTGTTCTTCTCTATTTATATATTGAAGTATAGAATCATGACTCCCTCTTGATTGATCCTGATTCCCTTATTTGATTGTTTGATTGGAAGATTTTCTTTTAAAACCCTAAAACTCTGCCTCATTTATTTAAATTGATTGATCCCCTACCTTATTTGTTGTGGTACTTTGTTCTTACTTAATCATTCCTTAATTGGAGTTTTCTAAGCCTAGTCCTAATTGACTACTCTATGCTTACTGAACTTTGATTCTTTCCTTATTAATCATGTACTTATCTTTCTTTCCTTATATACTGGTTCTTACCGTTTGAATTAACTCCCTTAACTTAAGGGAGTAATTGCCTTGATTTTCTAACTGACTGATTCTGAGTTCCTTAATTACCATGCTACTATGATTTTTACCTTATTTTACTACCTGTTTTCAAACTATAATTACTCCAGTCTTTCATTAACACAGACACGAACACTGGGGTTCAAAACTATCTCTCATACTAAAAAAATCTCTGCTCTCTCTCTTGTGCTATTTGCTACTGTCTAAGTTAGTCGGCTGCAAGCTAAGGCTAACCCTTTATGCTCTCTTGTTTTTTCATTCTGCTTACTCTCCTCTTCACTGGTATGTCCTAGTTTCAATTCAATGTTCCAACAACAACATGCTTCTCTAATTGTTTCAGTTTCTCTTTTTTCTAGTTTGCTTCTATTTGTGGTTCTGTTGTGAAACTTGTAGTTAAGATTTACATTATCAGCATGTTATTATGCCTTCCCCTTCCTTTAGATCAGTATATTCTCTTTATGTGTGTTTCTGAGCATGTCTTACCAATTGTCTCTTACTTGTTGTATACTTACCATCCTATATCCCATGAATCCTTAAATCCCTATCACCCTTCTATATGGTTGTGTTCTTCATGACTAGTTCTGTGACTATGCCAGTGTTAGCTATTTCTGAGCATGTCTAAACTAGTCCTAGACCCTTGCTGGGTTATGTGTTGGCAGTAAAATGTTGTATGTATCCCAAACCCTTTGACCCCTGTGTGTGACTATTGAATTTACTTGGTTCTGTGAACTAGCTATATGTAAACCTGTCCTAAGGTGTTTTTGACTTCTGCTCATCTCTTCAAACAAGTCTATGTTGTTTTACTACATTATTTTCAAAAGAAAAAAGACTTTGGTTAAATACAGTTTCTTACTAAAACCTTTTCAACTTGTGTCCATCACTTCTCACTCTACTCTTAGTCAATAAGTTCTGCCTCCTCTAGTATGTGTACTGCCTTGGGATCCTTTTGAGAACCCTCTGAACTCTGGCATACTGAGGCTGGCCTTTCCACACTGCACTTGTTCAATCTTTGGTTACTAAGTCTAGGTGTAAGCACTGCCCGGGATCCTTGAGATCCTTAGGGAACTTTGATGCACCTAGACTCTGATTTGTCTATGGAATTGAGGCATATGAGGCCATTGGGGTCTTTGGGAAATCTGGGCCTAATTAAAGGCTCCCTATAGAATAGCTTCTTATTTTCTATTTTACTTATGTAATTCATTCATTGGCCTGTAATAATTTATAAACAGATATTGGGGTATTTAGTAAAGGGGTGGGTAGATGCATACTTTCTTGGGTAATGCGGGTAGAAATCCTGCTCTTAGGACCTTACTTTTAAAGTCTGATTGCTTGCCTAAATAGAAAACATGCTCATATGACTTTACTCTTTAATCTGATTACTTTGCCTAATAGAAATCATGTCCATAGGATTTCGCTTTTAAGTTTGTTGCTCGTCAAGTAGAAACCATGTCTATAAGGTTTTACATTCTGTCATGTTTAGAAACCATGTTTATAGGTTCCAAACAATCATGTCTTAAAATCAGTTTAATAATAGATGCCATGCCTATAGGACCTGATCCAATTTCAGTTACAACGAGTATTTATGTATGTTTCTATACCTGCAAATCATTAACAATCAGTAATACGCATAGATATCATGCCTATAGGGATCCCTACTTGAAATTGTGCTTGTCAGTCTAATCTAGTCTAATAAATAGACTTAATCACACCTAGTTCATTTCTGAATTGGTTTTATTAAGTATCAAGTATTTCCTGAAACAATTTCCTTCAAACTGCCTCAATCTCATCAGAAATCATGCCTATAGGTATTAAAGGAGTCTATTTCAAAATCTGTTTGTTTCTGCATTAATATAGACATCAGTAATTTTGCGTATAGGCAAGCCTTTAGGGAATTTTCAAAACTGCATTCTTTGAAACTGTCTCCATTGCTTAACGTTTTCTTATCCTAACAGGTTTTTAAAAGAGTCCCTAGGCAACTACTAGGGTATAACTTCTGAGTCTAAGAAAAGGGTTATCTGTTTTCTACATATTCACTTAGATATCCGGCTTTAGGACATTGTCTAATAAAAGACCTTAACTCTGCTTGAGTCGTGCTGCTTATGTGTTTTTAGGAGGAAACTCTAAGCCTCTTAATTGCTCCCATTATGTGTGAAAGTCCTAAATGTTTTTGACTTTCGCCTTAGAATTTTTGCCTTTTATAACCTTAAGGGTACGTCTAGAACCACCTAACTCCCTCCAGGACCATTAGGAAGGGACGGGTAGCAGCACACAATAGGAATCGTTGACCGAACACTCGCTTTGCATGACCAATAAGGGGATGGGAAGGGTAGACATGGGATATGATGACTACGTGTTAATGTCACGTGTAGCCCCTCATTGAGGAGTGTTTACTGGACATTGCATAGGGTGATCCTATAGGATAACCAACCTAGAACCCCCCTTTACAAAATCCCTTTCTTTATTTAAATCTTTATTTTACAACTTGTTCAAACCTTTATCTTACTACTTGGGTTATTCTAACATTCTTTACTTGCAATCTATTTGATTCAACTGCTTACTTGTAATGGACTAATTTGTGAATATAAGTTCGGCCGGGACCCACAGTTGTGGACCAAGAGGGGTGCCTAACACCTTCCCCTCGAGGTTACTTCGAGCCCTTACCCTAATCTCTGGTAATGCAAACCAGCCCAAGAGTTAATCGCTCTAGGTGCCCTAACGCACCATAATCCATTAGGTGGCGAATCTTCAAATACCCAATTCCCAAAAGGAAATGAGCCTTACACCCCGTGAATGTCGAAACCCAGACCTCTTCCTCGTTTCGAAAAGGGGAGGGAAAAAGGGGGTGCAACACCGGCGATAATAAACTGCCAACCCAAGAAAACTGCAAATCTCTGTGGCTGAGGACAGTCTGGGCCAACTCTGTACCGCCTCTATCTTTTTGGATCAACCTGAATACCCTCACTAGACACCGCGTGCCCCAAGAACGCCACGAAACTGAGCCAAAACTCACACTTGGAGAACTTTGGATAAAGTTTTTCCTCCCTCAACCATTGCAATACAACTCTCAAATGCTCCGCGTACTCCTCCTGACTATGTGAGTATACCAGAATATCATCAATGAAAACAATCACAAACGAGTCGAGATAAGGCCGAAACACACTGTTCATCAAATGCATGAATGTTGCTGGGGCATTGGTTAGCCCCAAAAGACATCACAAGGAATTCATAATGACCATATCGAGTCCTAAAAAATGTCTTAAGAATGTCTGAGTCCCTAATCTTTAACTGGTGATACCCTGACCGGAGATCAATCTTGGAGAACACTCTCACTCCCCGAAGTTGGTCAAATAAATCATCAATACGAGGCAAAGGATACTTGTTCTTGATTGTGACTTTATTCAACTGCCTGTAATCAATGCACATCCTCATCGTGCCACCCTTCTTTTTCACA
Source organism: Nicotiana sylvestris (assembly GCF_000393655.2). Classification (NCBI taxonomy): domain Eukaryota; kingdom Viridiplantae; phylum Streptophyta; class Magnoliopsida; order Solanales; family Solanaceae; genus Nicotiana; species Nicotiana sylvestris. Next base: position 134,090,737 of record NC_091062.1, on the reverse strand, counting down.
AATAGAACAGGTGCACCCTAAGGCAACACACTATGCCAAATAAACCCCTTATTAAGGAGTTCCTAAAGTTGCTCCTTCATTCCTTTAACTCCGCCGGTGCCATACAATACGGTGGAATAGAAATGGGCTGAGTGTCCGGCACCAAATCAATACTGAAATCAATATCTCTGTCCGGCGGCATGCCTGACAAGTCTGCAGGAAACACATCCGAAAAATCCCTTACTATCGGGACTAATCAATGGTAGGATTCTCTGCACTAACATCCCTCACGAAGGCCAAATAAGAAAGACAACCCTTCCCAATTCGCTCGACCTTCAAAAATGAGATCACCCTACTAGGAACATAATCCAACGAACCTCGCTTCTCAATCCGTGGCACCCCCGGCATAGCCAATGTGACTGTCTTAGCATGACAATCGAAAATAGCATGATACAGAGACAATCAATCCATGCCCAATATCACATCAAAATCAACCATACAAAGTAACAAAAGGTCCACTCGGGTCTCTAAACCCCCAATAGTCACCACACATGACCGATATACGTGGTCTACAACAATAGTATTGCCCATCGAAGTAGATACACGAACCAATAAAAGAAGAGACTCACAAGGCATATCCAAATAACGAGCAAAATATGATGATACATATGAAAAAGTGGAACCAGGATAAAATAATACAGAGGAATCCCTGTAGCAAACTGAGACAATACCTGTGATCATAGCATCTGAAACAATAGCATTTGGTCTAGTTGGGAGTTTATAGAAACAGGCCTGACCACCGCCTGATTGACCTCCCCCTCTAGGGCGACCCCTAGCTGACTGTCCCCCACTTCTAGCTGTCTAGGGGGGTGGTGAAGTAACTGGTGCTGAAGTCGATGGCCGAGAACTCTGTTTCGGAGTCCCACTCAACAACCTAGGGCAGTCTCTTTTGATATGACCAAGATCCCCGCACTCGAAACAACCCCTCCTCTGACGGAACTGCTGCTCCTGATACCCTGTGGAACTACCCGTAGAAACATGGGCAGACGGGGCATGGTGAGAGCTCTTTGTTGGAAGGGTACTGAGAGATGAGTTGCCCTAATATGAACTGTGAGAAACATGGCCCGATGATGCACCACAGAGAACTTGACGAGCTGACTGAGCATGTCTGAATGGACGGCCTCTGCCGTGCTGAAACTGACCCCCATGAAGAGCACCACTAAATCCACTCTAACCACGAGGCCTCTTGGACTCCCTCTCAACCCTCTCCTGACCATGAACCATCTCAATCTATTGAGCAATGTCGACAACCTCATCAAAAGTGACATCAAACACCCTCTCTCCGGTCATAAGAACCGAAGCTGAAAATCGAGGCCATCTATAAACCTTCTGATCCTCTCTCGGTCTGTGGGAATCAACTAGACCGCATGACGAGCCAACTCGGAGAGCCGCATCTCATATTGTGTAACAGACATATCACCCTAACAAAGCTGCTTGAACTGCCTACGCAGCTCCTCTATGCGAGACTCAGGAACAAACTTCTCCAAAAAGAGAACGGAGAACTGCTACAAAGTAAGGGGCGCTGCGCCAACTGGCCTACGCCTCTTATAAGCCTCTTACCAACTATGCGCAACCCCAGAGAACTAGAAAGTAGTGAATGAGACCCCACTGGTCTCCAGAATACCTGTGGTCCGAAGCATCCTCTGACACTTGTCCAAGAAACCCTGTGCATCCTCACCCTCAGCGCCACTAAATGACGGAGGCTAGAGTCTCCCAAACCTCTCCAATATGCGGTGCTCATCCTCTAGCATTACAAGAGCTACATAGTCCTGAGCAGCTGCAAGTGACTGGGCTGGAGGTGTCCTCGGTGTCTGAAGTCCCTGAACAACCTGCTCAGGTATGCGAGCGGCGGGAGTCTGAGTGCCTCCCCCGACCTGAGAAGTAGTTGTGGATGTAGTAACTGAGGCCGCCTGAGTCAGGCCAGTGCACACTGATAGAATCTGAGTTAGGGCCTCCTGAAGGCCTGGAATAACAATAGACTCAGTCGGTGCCTGAGCTGGTCTTATTGGAGCATCCACAACTAGGACTTGATCATGAACTGGTGGATCTACAGTTGCTGCCCTAACTGTTGTGCGGGTTACATCCCTGCCCCTACCACGGACCCGACTGCGACCTCAGCTTCTCGCGGCCCCAACTGGTGGTACTGGTGGTCGTCCATCATGACCGGTAGCACATGTCCTCACCATATGTGAGAGAATAGAATAACAGAAGTTTAGTTACCAGAATCAGCAGATTCGCACGACAAGAATTCAAGAATGCGAAGTTTTCCTAAAGGTTCTGCAACCACTCGAAGATAAGTACAGACGTCTTCGTACCGATCTATAAGACTTTACTAAACCCGCTCATGACCCGTGAGACCTATGTAACCAAGGCTTTGATACCAACTTGTCACGACCCCAAAACCAATCCGGTCGTGATGGCGCCTATCATGGAACTATGCCAGCCGACACATTCCCAAAATAATTTGACATTTTATAATAAAGATGTTTTAAAAATATTAATTAATAAAACTTCATAATATAAGTCTAAATAACAAAGTGCGAAAAGAAAAGCCCGACATCGGGGTATTACAAGTCATGAGCATCTACTATAAATCGTCTGAAAATGCTAAGACTAATACAGTCTGGAAAATAACTAATAATATCTAAAGGAAGATAGGAGGGAGAAGGGCAAGGCTGCAATCACCATGCCAACTCCAAAGTATCCGCGACGGATGAAAGATCAACAATCGCAAGCACGTCCAACAATTCCTAGATCTGCACACAGGGTGCAGGGAGTAATGTGAGTACGCAAACTCAATAAGTAATAAAGGTAAATAAAGACTGAGCAGTAGAAACACATAAAATCCATGTCATGAAACCTCAATAGGTAATAACATGTTTTCAAATCAGTATATGAGTCAAATCACCTCGTTTAAAAGTTCAGTTTTGATATAAATCATTTGAAGGTATTTTCAACAGTTTCAACAGAGATTCAATGCAATTTAGAGTAAAAGTGATGAAAATCATAAACAGCCCCTCGGGCAAACATGAATCAAGAACAGCCCCTCGGGCAACATCATATCACTCACTCAAGGTACCCGCACTCACTAAGGGTGTACAGACTCCGGATGGGCTCCTACAGCCCAAGCGCTATAACACGCACGGACAACTCACATGCTGCACAGACAACTCATGTGCTATAATATCAATATCAGAATCCGCACGGACAACTCATGTGTTGCACGAACAATTCACATGCTATATCTCTCAATATCCTCACAATTACAGGCCCTCGGCCTCACTCAATCATAAATCTCTCAAGCCACTCGAGCTATCAGTAAAAAGACAGGGTGTTCAGCCCAAAATATCAATTTTATGCATCAAAATAGAGTAATAAAGATTGAGTTACGAAATCAGTAAACACAGCATGACTGAGTATAGATCTTAAATCAAAAACAATGAGAGGATAATAAGAAAAGACCACTAAAGGTCCAAACAGCTTTGACACGAGGCCCAAATATGACATTCAACCCAATTTATAGAAACTCTTTCTAAAATACATAAGTAGCATATAATTTCACTCAAATACACAACTTAATAATTGTTACGGGGCGGACCAAGTCACAATCCCCATAGGTGCACGCCCACACGCTCGTCACCTAGCATGTGCGTCACCTCAAAGTAGTGAAACGATGTGAAATCCGGGGTTTCATACACTCATGACAAGATTTACAATCATTACTTACCTCAAACTGGTCAAATCCCTACTCCACGACGCCCTTGCCTCTGTAATTGGCCGCCAAACGTCCCGAGTCTGACCAAAAGCAATACAATGCAATCAATATAGGCCAACGAACCAATTCCATATGAAAAATTATCAAATTATACCAAAATCCTGAAATTCACCCAAACCCGGCCCCAGGTTCCACATCTCGGAATCCGAAAAAATCATAAAACTAGAAACTCCTTTCACTCACGAGTCTATACATACCAAATTCATCAAAATCTGACCTTAAATGGTCCCTCAAATCCTCAAATTAAACTCTCCAATTTCCAAGCCCTAACCCCTCAATTTCATCTCTAATTTCTACCAGTTTCATCCTTAATCAACTGATAATTACCATAATCACAAGTATTAAGCTCAAATAACTTACCTCAATGAGTATCCCATTGATTCCCTCTTCAAAATCCTCCAAAAAGCTCAAAAATCCGAATGAAAATGGTGAAGAATGACCAAAATTCGCGAAGGGTCCAATTTATACTTTCTGCCAGGCATTTCCGTACCTGCGGCCCTTTTCTCGCACCGGCGCAACCGCTTCTGCGGTCCAATCAACCGCACCTGCAATTTTCACTTAAACGCCCAGGACCGCATCTGCGCCCAAGGCACCGCACCTGCAGTCCCGCAGATGCGTCCAACTCACCGCATCTGCAGTTCTTCTCCTGGCCCTCAAGCTCCGCATCTGCGGCTTCCCCACCACATCTGCGACCTCGCACCGATCGCAGGTGCGGAAACATCAGAAGCAGCAGCTTCAGCTGCAAAATCTCAATTTTTAACTCTTCTGTTAACCATTCGAATTCATCTCGAGGCCCTCGGGACCTCAACCAAAAATACAAACAAGTCGCATATCACCATTCAAACCTTCGGAACATGCAAAACAACATCAAAACACCAAATCACCCTCGGATTCAAGTCTAAGAACTTTTAAACTTTCGAATTCCGCAAATGATGCCGAAACCTATCAAACCTCGTCCGAAAGACCTGAAAGTTTGCACACACGTCACAAATGACACTACGGGCCTACTCCAATTTCCGGAATTCCATTACGACCCCGATATCAAGATTTTCACTGCCGACCGGAAACGCCAAATTTCCAATTTCGCTAATTCAAGCTTAATTCTACCACGGACCTCCAAATTACATTCCGAGCATGCTCTTAAGTCCAAAATCACCTAACGGAGATAACCGAATCATCAGAATTCACATGCGAGATCTTCTACACATAAGTCAATATCCGGTTGACTTTTCCAACTTAAGCTTCTAAATAAGAGACTAAGTGTCTCATTTCACACTAAAACCATTCCGAACCCAAACCAACCAACATGATACTACACAATACAACTGAACAACAAATAAAGAAGCATAAATGAGGAAAAGGGGGCTATAACTCATGAGACGACCGGCCGGATCGTTACAGTAACATTACTAATAGTAGAATTTGTACTACTTATAATGCATGGAAAAAGGAGCTCCTGTTGAATAAAAAAGAGAAGCTTCCATCAGCAGAACATTTTCTAGAAAGGAAATTAAATTAAAGTGTTGGTACAAATTTAGTAAAGTGATAAGAGATGGTGATTGGACGAGAAAATGGCTTAAGGAGGAAGCAAAGGCATCACCTTTGGGAGAGGCAACATGATTGGGCGGCACACAAAACCCCATCCTCACTATAAAGCTGTTCCCTTAAAGAATCAATTCATCACCTTATAATACTATTAACTTGTCGTTCGGTTCAAAATAAGGTTATTGCAAAATTATAATTTTAGGATTAATTTATTATAATTTCCCCTGCTAAATGAAACAGAGAATATCAAATCTATAACAATATACCAATAATCAAACGGCGAATAAATACAATCTCAAATTTAGCCCATTTGGACATAGATTTTTTTTTTTTTTTTTGCTTTTTCTCAAAAAAAAATTGAAAATATTATCTACATGGAATTTGATTCGTTTTTAAAAAAAATTGAAGAAAAAATTCCAAATTCTAAAAATTTGTCCAATTTTTTGAGGAATTTTCTTTTTTACTCACACAACTTCTACCTTTTTTAAAGTAAAATACATGTCAAAACACAACTTCAACTTCCAAAAAATATTTTCAACACAACTTCAAAAAAATAAAAATAAAAATAAAAAATTCAACCAAATCTATGTCCAAACGCTAGCTTAATATGCTGGAATTAATAACCAAACGACCTCTTAGATAATACTATCTGCGCTCGTATACATTACTATATGTGTGCATTCCGAGAGACAGATTGATGTCGAAAAGGGAAACTAATTAGTATTTGACCAATTTACGCTAGTACATATATACTTATTTATGTTTTAAAAAATAAATTTAAGCACTTAGTAACTATATGAAAGATTAAATAATATTCTGGTTTCATTTTTGGATTGAAAACTGCTAGTAAAAGGGAAAAAATCAAGTTAGGAAAAAAAGAAGAAGCAAATTACCTCATTTTCCTTACTTTGGTGAATGGTAGTAATTGATTTGACACTATGGGTAATACAAAAAGGTTTACGAGTCCGGAGGAGGGGAACATTGTATATATGTAGAAAATACAAGTACAAATAAAGTCATGTATGAAATACAGGTCCCTATCATATTTGTTGTCATCCCTCTTTCGAGAAGTTTTATTTTGTGTCTCATACAATTTATACTAGTAGTATGAGGCTCTTTTTTATCTTATAAATTTGTGGACCCAAATCTTATATTTGTGGGTCCATAAAAATTTGGGTTTACAAAACTGTAAGATAAAAAAATTATCTCATACAACTAGTGTCAGTTGTATTAGACACAAAATAAAATTTTCCATGGTTATATGTAGGTTGTTAATTTCATACCAAAAGTTGGTGATGTTGACGTGAGCGAATCTCATCAAAATTACCAATGGATGCACCCATAATTTTCAGTCTCAGATATACGTGTGCGAAAGAAACTAAAACACATCTCTCTCTCCCTCTCTTACACGTATTTATATTACATACTACTCTAAATTAATTAATTTTAAATACTGAATTCATTTTTAATGTTGATAGACGTGAATACTGTCAAATATATGCTAAAGAAATGGTCATTGGGCCTAACTCAAACTCAAACGCTAGCTCAAGAGGTAAGGATTATTTAAAGGGAATCTTACAGAAATGTCCTAAAAAAGTCCAACTTATCAACCTCTAACCATTAATTATAGACTTACCCAAACGAGCCAAACACATATAAAAGTTAAAAATACAAATAAATAAGGTTCTTTCTCTCCAAGAATCACGCATAGAAATCTCCTTCCATATTTTTAAGCGTGATTAACAATATTAGATGTAAGATGGAAAGAAAATTTCGTGGATGAGATAACAAATAAGGTGATAAAATACAAAAAAATATATATACAAGTTTCCAAAAATCTAAGCAAAAAATAATTTTTTTTTCAATGGTTATGGTTGAGATTCATTGAAAACATATAGATGAGTCAATATATAAAATTTGAGGAAGATTGGAGGTGATTTGGACTGATTTAGTATCAAAATTCGTAGTTAAAATTGAGTGCAAAAAATTCTTCTGCGACACATGTATCACACATGTATCTCACACGCAGGTATACATGGATATACATGTGATACATATTTGATACAAATATGATACATGTTTAATACATAAGTGATACATAGTGTGATCACATATCATTTTTTTCATGTTCATCTTCTACTTCGAATTTTCAATTCAAACCACCACAAAACTCCACTAAATCATCCCAAAGCTGAGATTCAAGCTCCTTAAGATGTACCCAATCTATTCTAATAACATACACTCAAAAGAAAGCAAAACATTTGACCTTTTTAGGCTACAAATAGCTAATTGGCTAATATTGGTAATATTTTAGGAATTGGCCAATTTTTGTAATAAGCTACTTATAAATTAACATAGTTGGTATTTTTCCTTGTTTAAAGCCATAACATCGGGTAAAATAAGAATTGGATAGACATGATTGTGATATCATGTTAAAAAAATGGACATTGGACCTAACTTAATCCAAAAACTAGCTCAGGAGGTAAGGATTGAAGTGAAATGGCCTCCCACCTAATTGATGTGGGAGACTAACAATATGTTATGCATGTGTTATGACCCAAGTTCTCTCTCCATGAACTGTCGTGACGGCACCTAGTCTCTACGACTAGGTAAGCCTAACAAATTCGCGAAAATGAAATAAAGATACGAAACCAACAATTAACAAGTAAATATAATAAAGGAGTTTAAAATGCCGCCCGACATATATAATAATAGCACTCTCGAACTGAACATAGCACTCCCAAAACCCAGAATCTTATGAAATCACAAGCTACATAAGTACATAGTGTTTCTAATCTCCAGAAAGTCTAACAACGAAGAAAAATATAGGAAGTCTGTAACTAAGGGAGGAATAGAGAGGGACTTCTAGGTCTCCGGACGCGGTAGATATACCTCGAAGTCTCTGGATTGCCTCGCCTCACTGGAAGTATGGCTGAGAAGAAGAACCTAGATCTGCACACGAAAAACATGTGCAGGAAAGGGCATGAGTACACCACAGCGATACCCTGTAAGTGCCAAGCCTAACCTCGGTCGAGTAGTGACGAGATCAGGTCAGAGTCCTACTGGTTTTATATATATATATATATACAAGATAAAACAGTATGAAATATGATTGTGGAGATAAATGCTAGCAGTCAATGAAATGAAATTACAGGAAAAAAACATAACTCAGTACACAAAGATGTTATAAATATATTATATTATGGATGTTCATTTAGAACTTCGTTGTAAATAAGCTTCCTGAAGAAGCTTATCCATATGGGACTCCACCGTAAATATATTTATTTATTTAAGTACTCTATTGGAAATAAGCTTCCTGAAGAAGCTTATCACTTTGATACCCGGTTATGGATAAACATTACCCACGGTAGAAGATTATCCATACCGGGTATAATAAGCTTATCCTTTCAGTACCCAGTTATGGATAAATATTATCTCCAGTAGAAGATTATCCATACCGGGTATAATAAGCTTATCCTTTCAGTACCCAGTTATGGATAAACATTACCCCCAGTAGAAGATTATCCATAACGGGTATAATAAGCTTATCCTTTCAGTACCCAGTTATGGATAAACATTACCCCCGGTAGAAGATTATCCATATCGGGTATAATAAGGAAGAAAGGAAGCTGTTGTGTAAGCTGCTACTATACCAGATATGGATAATCTTCTACTGAGAGCAATGTTTATCTATAACGGAGTACTGAAAGGATAAGCTTATTATACCCGATATGGATAATCTTCTACCGGTAGTAATATTTATCCATAACTGGGTACTGAAAGGATAAGCTTATTATACCCGGTATGGATAATCTTCTACCGGGGGTAATGTTTATCCATAACTGGGTACTGAAAGAATAAGCTTATTATATCCGGTATGGATAATCTTCTACCAGGGGTAATGTTTATCCATAACTGGGTACTGAAAGGGTAAGCTTATTATCCCTGGTATGGATAATCTTCTATCGGGGGTAATGTTTATCCATAACCGGATATCGAAGTGATAACCTTCTTCAGGAAGCTTATTTTCAATAGAGTACTTAAATAGATAAACATATTTACGGTGGAGTCTCATATGGATAAGCTTCTTCAGGAAGCTTATTTACAACGGAGTACTAAATGGACATCCATAATATAATATATTTATAACACTCCCCCTTGGATGTTCATTAAAAGATAATGTGCCTCATTAAAACCTTACTAGAAAAAACCATGTGGGAAAAAATCCTAGTGAAGGAAAAAGAGTACACATATTTAGTAATACGCATTACTAGGTGCCTCATTAAAAACCTTATAAGGAAAAACCCCATGAGAAAAAATTTTAGTAAGGAAAAAATAGTGCATCGCGTATTTTACTCCCCCTGATGAAAACCTTGTTTCAAATATTTGAGTCTCCGCATTCCAATCTTGTATACCATCTTCTCAAAAGTTGAAGTTGGCGAAGATTTAGTGAATAAATCTGTTGGATTATCACTAGAACGGATTTGTTGCACATCAATGTCACCATTTTTCTGAAGATCGTGTGTGTAGAATAATTTTTGTGAAATGTGCTTCGTTCTATCTCCTTTTATAAATCCTCCTTTTAATAGGGCTATGCATGAAACATTGTCTCCGTATAATATTGTGGGTCTTTTATCACATTTCAACCCACGTGTTTCTCGAATGAATCACTGATCTCAATCATATGCACTCCCTGCTTGCCGGTTTGAAATCGAGCTTTATGGTATCGGATAAATAACCTGCATCTGCTTTGCCAATACGATCTGCACCACTTTTGTTAGCATTAGCAAGATAAATAAGTGCACCATCTACACCGAGATAGAGTATTTCAGGACCAAGGAGCTCCTCATCCTCTTCTAGAGGTTGGAACGGATCCTTATTCACTTCAAGTGATTGAATATTCATTGGTGTACTTAATGGGTACACTTTGTCCATGTAAAAGTATTTTTAAGACCCTCTTGGAGCTCTTCCGGAGTTCCAATAAGATTTATGTCACCAACATAAACAGCAAGTGTAACAAATTTTGATGACATTTTCTTTATAAAAATACATGGACAAATAACATAATTTATGTAACTTTCTTTCAGCAAATATTTACTGAGGCGATTATACCACACGCGCACAGATTGCTTTAAACCGTACAAAGATCTTTATAATTTGATCGAGTACATTTCTCAAGACTTTGAATTATATGCTTCGGGCATTTTCAATCCTTCAAGGATCTTCATATAGATTTAGCCAAATAAGTCATATAGGTTAAGACTTGTATCTAAATGGTATGACATCTTCAAGTGTCTGGACTGCTAGTCCGATCCTCACAATCTTTTACAATATTGTGCACTATATTGTATTAAATATATCGTCGACGATCATTTTGTGTCAGTTCCGAAGCGACATAACTTGTGGAGATCTCATCACTTTCTTTATTTTCAGGTACCTGAACTTTTTCGGGAGTTTCATGAAATGTTATGTCGTGGGCTCTTCTAGAGCTTATTTCCTCCTCATTATGATCATTTTGATCATTAGCTCCTACTATTTTTCAAGGATTGTTACCTTTGGAACCGATTGGTCTACCACGCTTCATGCGTACAGTAAACTCTATCCTTCAGGGACTTTAATTTTAATAGGAGCATTTGTAGCTGAAATATGATATTTAATTTTGGATCAGCAAATGCTTCTGGCATTCGACTTGAATTATCTTCTAAGTGAGGATCATATTAATGATAATTCGATTCATATAGCATATTTTTCAACTGTTTATTCCATCCCCAAATGTTAGAAAAACTAACATATATCCCCAATCATCTTTGGGAAACATATCTTTGTGGATTATGGTAGAGAAATTAATCATATACCACACAATAATAGATAGTAAAAATATTTGGTTTCCGATCCTAAACCAATTGTGAAGGGAGGACTTATCATATATTGTTGATCTGATGCATACAAGTGCTGCTATATGCAATTTAGAAAATCTTAGACCAACACATGAAGCTTTGTTCTCATAAGCAATGGTTTAGCCATTAATAGGAGGTATTCAATGCTAAACCAGCTTGGATATAAACCAGCATTATCAAGATGAACTGTCTTGATTTCATAATCTGAAAATTATGCTCTTAATCGAGAAAAGCAATTCCAAATGCCAAACTGCAGGTTGACAATAATTACACATGTAACCATCTCATATATGCACCTATAAGTGGTTCACATGATAGGTGAACGGGCCCATATTCACCTTTTATATATTTCAGAATCAGGGGTCTTAGTCCCAACTTTAGCTGGTATAATCAATTCATTATGAGAGCAAGCAACACATGAGAATTCCTGAAGAATCTTCTAGTTCTTTAGTATATGCTTATCTGAATTCTCAAATAGCTCATTTAAAAATGGCAAATGAAAACTTCAAGTTTATCATGTCATGTGCTATCTCTTAGTAAACTTCTGGTTTACTATGGCATAAACTTTTGCTTTAGTAAACTTCTGGTTTACTGTGATACATGATATAGTACAAATTAAAGAATAAGGCGGGTAACTTCTCACATACATATTATTTTACCCCCTATGATTGTGGAAACATGAAGATTATCAATCTTCCAATCATTTGTAGTCTCAATATGATAGCCATTTGTATTAGTAAACTTCAGGTTTACTACAACATATGTTTTGACCATAATCATATAATATGAATGACATATTTGTATATAAGCTCTTCGAGAGCCTTCATTTATTATCCACAATCTAATATTTATCGGGCACTACTGGTGTCATGTATCCTTTAGGCAAACAGTTAGCTCTTCAGGAGTTGTTGATACATTTTGTACTATCAAATATTTCTCATACACTTCTGGTATCATGAGAGAAAATCACAATCAAATAAACAATGTAAAACAATTATTTAAGCATAAGAAAACACTTCTTCATAATATTTTCCTACTTCAGGAGGCAATTTCAATTGTGTTACTTCTTCAGGAGCAAATTTAAAATACGAAATATTGAGTATATATTCTCTCAATTATATTACCTCTTCTGAAGGTGAATTGTGATATATTCACATCAAGAGTGCGTTCATATTTACCCGATTTATTAATATTGTCACATTCACTTCAGGGAATGGATTAATATTATCCAAAGTTCTCATCCTTCAGGAAATCGAACATAATTATCTGAATGCGCATTAATCACATCAAATTGTGATGCCTCAATCTCTTTTAAAATATTTACTACTTCAGGAGCAAATCAAGGCGTGCATTTAATATAGAGAATATTTATGTAGCTTATCTTCAATTGTAACCATAGAAAGCCTAAATTATCACTTCTGGTGATAATAGACATATACCACTTCTGGTATAATTACAATGAGATATATGAAATATAACTACTTCTGGTGGTTGTATATTTCTTGCAAACTCTGCTAGAGTTTAAGTTGATCTAATAATATTATCCATATTCTTCAAAATGACATAAATAAGATATATTATAGTAAATATCATTATCAAATCATAATTTTTTCTTTATGTACAACAATTACATAACCATACTATCTATTACAAACAACAAAAATTAAAATATTTACATTTCTATAGATTCACCACCGATTACATGACTTGTTTCTCCTTCTGGGAGTGCAAGGTAATCAGTTACATCCAAATGCATGAAATCTAAATTATCTTCAGAAATAAAATTTGCTTCAGCATTTTTCTCTGTCTTCTTTAGGGAGGCTTGATAAAGCTCAACCAGGTGCTTTGGCGTACGACAGGTATGTGACCAGTGCCCTTTTTCTCCACATCTATAGCATGCATTTTCTGCATTTGGTGCTTGCACTTCTTCATGCTTTTGTTCCTTCCTTTTCCACTGCTGGTGATGAGGATTGTTCTTTGGTGCATTATTATTACCATGATTAGAGTTTCTTTCCCGACCACGACTAGGGCCACGACCTTTTCCACGTTTAGCCTGGTGGAAGTTCGTCTTATTCACTTCAGGTAATGGACAAGAACCAGTCGACTTTCATGATTTTTCATTAATATCCCATTATGTTGCTCGGCTATAAGAAGATGTGAGATAAGTTCAAAATACTTTTTAAATTCCATCTCTCGATATTGCTGCTGCAGGAGCATATTCGAGGCATGAAAAATGGTAAAAATTTTCTCCAACATATCATGATAAGTACTATTATCACCACATAATTTCAATTGGAAAATAATTCTGAACATAGCAGAACTATATTCACTTATAGATTTAAAATCTTGTAGCCTTAGATGAGTCCAATCATAACATGCCTATGGAAGAACGACCATTTGCAATGGTCATATCTATTTTTCAAATTATTCCATAGTATGACTGGATCTTTAATAGTGAGATATTCCATTTTCAGGCCCTCATCAAGGTGATGACGTAGGAATATCATTATTTTGGCACGGTCTTTGTTTGATGCCTGATTTTTATCCTTGATGGTGTCTGCCAGACCCATCGCATCAAGATGAATTTCAGCATCAAGCACCCAAGACATGTAGCATTTGCCCGATATATCCAGGGCTACAAATTCAAATTTAGAAAGATTTGACATTATTTAGGAAAAGAAAGTTCTTACCTCAGATACTTTCAAAATATTTGCTCGAGATGACAGAGTCTCGTGCTGATAACGTGTTATAAAATAAAGACTATAAAGTAAAGACAAGTATAGAGAGAAACTGATATATTATTCGAATTCAAACTGATGTACATAATGAACTGAAATCTCTTCTATTTATAGAAGAAAGGAAGCTGCTCTGTAAGCAGCATCAAGCACCCAAGACATGTAGCTTTTGCCCGATATATCCAGGGCTACAAATTCAAGTTTAGAAAGATTTGACATTATTTAGGAAAAGAAAGTTCTTACCTCAGATACTTTCAAAATATTTGCTCGAGATGGCAGAGTCTCGTGCTGCGGTTGAGAAATTTTGACTCGGAGTCCCCCAACACGTTTCCATAACGTGCCCTTGGGGGCCAAAGGCCCCTACTACGGGTCGGCAAACGGATGGCGGGCGCTTAGCCAACGACACGTGCCCTTGGGGGCCAAAGGCCCCTACTGCGGGTCGGCAAGCACCCGCCGTCCGCTTGTCGACCATAGTAGGGGCCTTTGGCCCCCAAGGAATGCGATCATACCAGCACTAACGCACCAGATCCCATCAGAACTCCGAAGTTAAGCGTGCTTGGGCGAGGGAGTGCATATGATTGAGATCAGTGATTCATTCGAGAAACACGTGGGTTGGAATGTGATAAAAGACCCACAATATTATACGAAGACAATGTTTCATGCATAGCCCTATTAAAGGGAGGATTTATAAAAGGAGATAGAACGAAGCACATTTCACCAAAATTATTCTACACACACGATCTTTAGAAAAATGGTGACATTGATGTGCAACAAATCCATTCAAGTGATAATCCAGCAGATTTATTCACTAAATCTTTGCCAACTTCAACTTTTGAGAAGATGATATACAAGATTGGAATGGGGAGACTCATATATTTGAAACAAGATTTTCATCAGGGGGAGTAAAATACGCGATGCACTATTTTTCCCTTACTAAGATTTTTTCCCCAGCAATGCGTATTACTAAATATGTGTACTCTTTTTCCTTCACTAGGATTTTTTCCCACGTGGTTTTTCCTAGTAAGGTTTTAATGAGGCACATTATCTTTTAATGAACATCCAAGGGGGAGTGTTATAAATATATTATATTATGGATGTTCATTTAGTACTCCGTTGTAAATAAGCTTCCTGAAGAAGCTTATCCATATGGGACTCCACCGTAAATATGTTTATCTATTTAAGTACTCTATTGGAAATAAGCTTCCTGAAGAAGCTTATCACTTCGATACCCGGTTATGGATAAACATTACCCCCGGTAGAAGATTATCCATACCGGGTATAATAAGCTTATCCTTTCAGTACCCAGTTATGGATAAATATTATCCCCGGTAGAAGATTATCCATACCGGGTATAATAAGCTTATCCTTTCAGTACCCAGTTATGGATAAACATTACCCCCGGTAGAAGATTATCCATACCGGGTATAATAAGCTTATCCTTTCAGTACCCAGTTATGGATAAATATTATCCCCGGTAGAAGATTATCCATACCGGGTATAATAAGCTTATCCTTTCAGTACCCAGTTATGGATAAACATTACCCCCGGTAGAAGATTATCCATATCGGGTATAATAAGCTTATCCTTTCAGTACTCCGTTATGGATAAACATTGCTCTCAGTAGAAGATTATCCATATCTGGTATAGTAGCAGCTTACACAGCAGCTTCCTTTCTTCTATAAATAGAAGAGATTTCAGTTCATTATGTACATCAGTTTGAATTCGAATAATATATCAGTTTCTCTCTATACTTGTCTTTACTTTATAGTCTTTATTTTATAACACGTTATCAGCACGATATTTAATAAATATCGAGCGCCATTTATCTTTGATTGGGGAACTTTTCCCCCAATTTTCCATTTTTCCACTCAAATTCCTTGATTAGATTGAGAAAATTACTATAGATTGATGAAATATAAACGAAATAGGGTTAGGAATCGTTATCCACTGACTTCCTCATCAAAATCCTCACAAAATCGCCTTCTCCCGAGCTAAAAATTGAATTTGGTGTTATGAACTTTCAAACCCTCGAAATTTCCTTTTTCTGCTCAGCTATGTCTGCATTTGCGCTCCCAGGACCGCACCTGCGGTCTCGCTTCTGCGGCTGGAGCTCCGCATCTGTGAAATTTCATTAATTCCCCAAGTACCGCACCTGCGCTCATTTCTTCGCAGATGCAGCTTCGTTTCTGCGGTTCTTGTGTCGCACCTGCGACCACTGGTCCTCTTGCCTCAAACCACACCTACGACCTCCTTCCTCGCTTCTGCGGGGCCGCACCTGCGAGCTTCCCACTGCAAGTGCGAAAATACCAGAAGCAGCCAACTTCAGAATTTGCTCAAGTCCAAGTTTTCATCTGTTAAGCACTCGAAACTCACCCGAGGCCCACGGGACCTCAACCAAACATACTAACCAATCCTAAAATACCATATGGACTTAGTCGAGCCCTCAAATTACATCAAACAACGCTAAAACCACGAATCACCCTGCAATCCAAACCTAATGAACTTGAATTTCCAATATTCTAATACCGATGCCGAAACTAACCAACCTATGTCCGATTGACCCCAAGTTTTACACATAAGTCACATTCATCACTACGAACCTATTCCAACTTCCAAAATCGGATTCCGAACCCGATATCAAAATTTCACTATCGGCCCGAAACTCCAAAAATTCAACTTTCGCTATTTCAAGCCTAAATAAGCTATGGACCTCCAAAACACAATCCGGACACGCCCCTAAGCCCGAAATCACCCAAACGGAGCTAAAGGAATCGACGAAATTCCATTTCGGAGCCGTTTTCACATTGCTCCGACTACAGTCCAAATTGTAAGACTTAAACTCTCAATTAGGGACTAAGTATCCCAAAGCACTCCGAAACTCAAAATGAACTCTCCCGGCAAATCACAATAGTAGAAAAGGACACGTGGGAAGCAATTAATAGGGGATCGGGGCGTTAATTCTCAAACCGACCGGCTGGGTCGTTACATCCTCCCCCTCTTAAAATATTTGTTCGTCCTCGAACGATTATAGAGACATACCTGAAGTGGTGAAAAGATGAGGATAACGACTGCACATATCCTGCTTGGTCTCCCAAGTCGCCTCCTTGACCGGCTGTCCCCGCCATTGAGCCTTTACTGATGCAATGTTCGTTGACCTCAACTTCCGAACCTGCCTATCCAATATATCCACTAGTTTCTCAACATAAGATAGATCCTTGTCCAACTGGACTTAAATGAAATCCAACACGTGCGACGGATCACCATGATACCTCCAGAGCATTGAAACATGAAATATTGGATGAACTCCTGCCAAGCTGGGAGGTAAAGCCAGCTCATAAGCAACCTTCCCAACATGTCGCAACACCTCAAAGGGGCCAATAAACCTTGTGCTCAACTTGCCCTTCTTCCCAAATCTCATAACGCCCTTTAGAGGCGAAACCCGAAGCAAGACCCGCTCTCCAACCATAAAGGAAACATCACAAACCTTCTAGTCCGCATAACTCTTCTATCTGGAGTGGGCTGTGCGGAGTCTATCCTGAATCACCTTAACCTTCTCCAAAGCGTCCCGAATCAAGTCTGTGCCCAATAATCTAGCCTCGCCCCGCTCGAACCAACCCACATGGGATCTATACCGCCTACTATACAGGGCCTCATACGGTGCCATCTGGATGCTGGAATGATAACTTTTGTTGTAGGCAAACTCCGCAAGTAAAAAAAATTCCGCAAATGGAAAGAACTGATCCCAAGAACCTCCAAACTCCATCACACACGCACGAAGCATATCCTTAAGAATCTGAATAGTGCGCTCTGACTGTCCGTCTGTCAGAGGGTGAAATGATGTGCTCAATTCCACCCGAGTACCCAACTTATGTTGTACGGCTCTCTAGAACCTTGATGTGAACTGAGTACCTCTATCTGAAATGATGGAAACTAGAATACCATGCAGGCAAACAACCTCTCGGATATAAATTTCCGCCAACCGCTTCAAAGAATAGGTAGTACACACAGGAATGAAGTGCACGAACTTGGTCAGCCGATCCACAATCACCCAAATGACATCAAATTTTCTCAATGTCTGTGGGAGTCCACAATCACCCAAATGACATCGAACTTTCTCAAAGTCCGCGGGAGTCCACAATCACCCAAATGGCATCGAACTTTCTCAAAGTCCGTGGGAGTCCAACTACGAAGTCCATGGTGATCTGCTCCCACTTCCACTCCGGGATCTCTATCTGCTGAAGCAAGCTACCCGGTCTCTGATTCTCATACTTCACCTGCTCACAATTGAGGCACCGAGCTACAAACCCAACTATATCTTTCTTCATCCTCCTCCACCAGTAGTGCTGCCTTAAATCCTAGTACATCTTCGCGACACCCGGATGGATGGAATATCGCGAACTGTAGGCCTCATCTAGAATCAACTCTCGAAGCCCATCAACATTGGGCATACATATCCAACCCTGTATCCTCAAAACCCCATAATCACTAATGGTCACATCTCTGGTATCACCCTACAAAACCTTGTCCTTGAGGACGAGCAAATGGGGTTCATCATATTGACGCTCCTTGATACGATCAAACAAGGAAGACCGAGAAACCACACAAGTTAGGACCCAACTGGGTTCCGAAATATCCAACCTCACAAACTGACTAGCTAAGGCCAGAACATCCATTGCCATGAGCCTCTCTGCTACTGGTAGATATGCCAAACTCCCCAAACTCTCTGCCTGGCGACTCAAAGCATCGACCATCATATTGTCCATTCCCGGATGGTACAATATAGTGATGTCATAATCCTTAAGCAACTCTAACCACCTCCTCTGACACAGATTAAGCTCCTTCTGCATGAATAGATGCTGCAAACTCCGGTGATCAGTGTAGATCTCACAAGGGACACCGTACAAATAATGACGCCAAATCTTCAAGGCGTGGACAATAGCTGCTAACTCGAGATCATAGACAAGATAATTCTTCTCATGCACCTTCAACTGTCTGGACGTGTAGGCAATCATCCTACTGTCCCGTATCAATATTGCTCCAAGGCCAATCCTCGAGGCATCACAATAGACAGTACAAGACCCCGAACCTATAGGCAATATCAATATTGGGGTTGTAGTCAAAGTTGTCTTGAGCTTCTGAAAGCTCTCCTCACACTCTTCCGTCCACCTGAATGGAGCACCCTTCTGGGTCAGCCTGGTCATAGGTGCTGCAATAGATGAGAATCCCTCAACAAATTGACGGTAGTAACCTGCCAAACCAAGAAAACTACGGATCTTTGTGGCTAAGGATGGTATGGGCCAACTCTGCATTGCTTCTACTTTCTTCGGATTCACCTTGATCCCTTCACTCGATATTACGTGACCCAAGAATGCCACAGAGTCCAACCAGAACTCACATTTTGAGAACTTTGCATATAATTTCTTTTCTCTCAAGGTCTGAAGCACTGTCCTCAAGTGCTGCTCATGATCTTCCCGACTCCGTGTCGACGCCCCATTTTTCTCTAACCGTGGGGGTCAGAAATCGGGTAGACGACATTGGGAGGACAACTCTATTCCCTTTCGAGAATTGGGTTTATGAGTTGAAGAGTCGCCACCTAATGATTATAGTGCATTAGGACACTTTAAAAAGGGTTTGAGATGAAGAGACCAGAGATTAGGGTAAGGGCTAGAAATTATCCCGAGGGTAAGGTGTTAGGCACCCCTCAAGATCCACTAGTGTGGTTCTCGGCCATATTGCAATTGTGACTTTATAAGTAAACAATCAAGGCTCAAATAAGGATTCACACATAACATGTGACCAAGTTGAAAATTTTCAAAGGTAAGTAGAGAGGGCAGAAATTCATGAAAAAAGAGATTTGAACAGTTTTACAAGAAGAGATGAAAGCAAATAAAGGGAGGGGAGTCCAAAGTTTATAATTAATATGGATCACTTCAATGCAATACCCAGCGATCACTCCTCAGAAGAGGGGTCGCACGTGATATTAGCGCATCGGTCATCATATCCATATTCTACCCTTCCCACCCCGTTAAGGTATTTAAACGCGATCAGTCTCGTTTACTTATTGCATGCTAGTACCCGCCCCAATCTACCAGTCTCGGGGTATCAGGACTTCTAATCCTAAAAGGGAAGGAAAGGGATATAGGCATATATGGAGTTCAAAGGTTAAAATTCTAATTGCGACATACAAAACAAGTAACAAATATAAGGATGAACAAAACAAATAGGTAAGGCTCAAGTAAACCCCTTAATCAAACAAACACTTAGTTTAGCATGTCTTGGCACATACTGATTTGGTCTTTAAATTAAACTTAAACAGCGAATGGACTGGTTCAACCCATATGTTTAGATAGAAAGTCTGCATTAGGAAACTTGGATCCAATTGTCAGAAATTAAGGTATTTCAAGCGAGTGATTTGAAAGGTACTGGTTTCCGGAAAAAGTAGTCTAATGCAGAGGAGTTTTGAAAATAAAGTATAGACTGCAGTAAAAATAAAACACAGAAATGGTTGTGAAAGAGTTTTAGAGATAGAAATATCTAAGAAAAGGGTAAGTTGCAACTGTTTTAAAAGACAATTTCAGGATCTGAGTAAAACGTTTAGGCAGAATGTTTAGAAAGAAACTATTTCAGAAAAAGATGTCGATTTGAGGGATTGAAAAGCATACTGAGTCAAGAGAGTTTTTGTCAAAGAATTAAGACTTCTGAAATCGTTGTTGTATTAAGACGTTAAGGACCAGTTAATAGATCATTATTACTTTAAGCGAATCAGACGAGTTTGATGCAAATCCTATAGGCATGATATCTATTTTGATTTTTAAAACCTGTTATTGAACTTGTAAAAGATGATTGTGTTAATTAACCCTACAGTTTGCCTAATGCATATGCATTCCTTATAGGCACGATCCCTATATGCATTGATTACATGAACGTTAAGTCCTATAGGCATGATTTCTATGTGATTTGTAGCACAATGAACCGTTGACCCTATAGGCATGGTCTCTAGGTGATGTGGAATCAGAAACATTGAACAATTCTATAGGCAGGATTTCTAAAAAAAAAATAAAATCCTAAAGCATGGTTTCTACCCTTACTGATGTAAGAATGTAAAACCCCTCCCACACCCTTTTACTACATTCCCCAAATCCTTTATACAAATTATTACAGACCAAAAGAAAGAAAATAAATACATTAAAAACTAACAGCTAGATCCGAGCAGCCTAATTCAATCTTAATGTCCAATAACATGTGATTAACCAATTCCGGATTTCCATCTCTTTATCCAAAGTGTTTCAAAGTTCCAAGGAATCTCAAGGATTCCGGCATTGCTTACACTCAGGATACTATTTAGAATTAGAATAGTGCAGTGCGGAATAGTCAGCCCTCAAGCATCCAAGTTCAGTGGTAGCTCAAGGGTCCCAAAGCATGGCTTGCAAGAGAGGGGCAGAACTTAGAGCTAGGAGTAAGTGCAAAGTGAAAAGGAATTGGGGAGCCATAACGAATGGTGGTCATACCCAGTCACAGGTGCAGACTGGCATACCCCTGACCATTTGTTTGGTCAAACAAGTTAGGAGCAGACCCTTGAGGGTCAAACCTAGGTCTGGATGGTGATTAGGACACCACCAGACTCAGGTCCAGGCTCAAGCACATAAAGGGGAGAAGGAGTGGGAATTGATTGAGTTAGGAGGTTCGAAGAACCCAGTTCAGAGTCATAGACAACAATATCAAAGTGTTGTTATGGCTGGAACTATACTCACATACAAAGGGGAAAAGGGAAAGGGAGTTCACATAAGAAAAGCACAACAGGGTTGCAGAAACATAGTAAAGAAGAACATAACAGACTAGGAAATAAACACATAATGAAGAAGCATTATTCAACTAAGAATAACGTACCAGTTGCAAAGTAAGAACAAGCAGAACAACAGAGCAATCACGGCAAGTAAACAAAGCAGGAGCAGACTTAAGTTCAGCAGAACACTTGAGAGTTTTAGAGAGAGAGCTCAAAATTGTTTCAGAAAGCACAAAGTAGAAGAAGAGAGTAGAACTTTTTTGTGAAAGAACTCAGTATTCGAATGTGTAAAAGCCTGTGTTTTATGCAGAAAAGTCTGTGAAAGCATCTGAAAACCCTGTTTTTAGTGCAAAGGAGCAGTCCCTTTTATAGTGCAGAAGGTGAGTAAAAAAGGTAAGAGAATAGTTTTGAAATCAATCACAAGCTGTTTTCCTTTGGTTAAGGGATTTGATTCAAATGGGCCAAATAAATAAGGAAAGGATTTGTTTTAAACAATCTTTTTTGAGGCAGTATAACAGGGGCAAATACACAGAAACCTATTTAAGGAAACAGTTTAGTAGTACATTGTTTAGGTCAAACAAGGAAAGACAATCAATCAACCAACCAGTAAAATCAGGATTCGAATCTTAGTGTGAATGAATCCAACCAAACAAAGGTGAGAAGGGTTTAATTTAAAGAAAATCAACAACACACAATCAAACCTTTTAAAAAAGGAACTCGGAATCAATCACAAGCTGTCCAAAGGCCTTTTGAAAGAAGAGAATTTGTCATATAAAAAGCATACAGACATGTGAGACAAGAGAGAGTTGTTGTAAAACTAGCAAGAAATCAGAGTACCCAAGAAGGTTAGGTTCACAGACTCAGAATGAGTCTGAAAGAGAGTCAGGGTTCTGAATGGAACCCT